>NC_067398.1:285058337-285198337 GCF_016432865.1 Antechinus flavipes | reverse complement strand
TTTTAGCCAGGCCCAAATAGTTTTGATGACTGGTGCTTTCAAATATAATCTCAAAGACTTAAAGTCATGTGTTTACTTAAGATCACAAAGTGAGTAATTTATCTATAAGCTAAAAAAGAAAAAAAAAAAACACTCCCAATCCTCACCCCGCCAGGTCCAGAAAAAAACCCCAACAAAATATCATCATATAAGATAATATACACCTAAATATCTTATTTTCCTTCATCTGTCAGCTTTTGTATAAACTGTTTAAATCTATTGAGAGGCAATGATTTCCCAAGTGGACACATATGCAAATGTAAGTGATGCTTTTGTCTTAAAATCTCATTCCAAAGTAATAAATTATATGAGACATTCAGTTCCTAGGTGCCCTGTTGGTTTAATACTCTGAATGTAGAATACATGGAAATGATTTTTCTGTGGTGAATCTTTTTAATCAATATCAATTTGTGCAAAATCTAAAATGCATCTCTTAATTAAATATTTACATTTCAAAACTTTAATTCTAAGTGTAGCTGCAGAGAAAATGCATAGCTGTGTGATCTCTTAATTCATGCTCCTTAATTGATAAACTCATTTAAAATCCAACATCAAATCATTTGAGTGGCATATGAAATATGGTCACATTTATTCCTAGAAAGCATTGCTTTTAATAAAAAAGAGAAAGGCAAGAAATAGGAATAGGGAGGGACAGAATCCTAGAAGGTTATAGTTGGAGAGACTTGGTAGTTCAGATAGTCCAACCTCTACTATTTACAAATAAGGAAGCTAACCCAAATTTAATAGCAGAACAGGAGCTAGAATTGTGGCCACTTGGCTTCTAGTACATTATTTTTTTTTCACTATACAGCATATAACAGTGCTTTCAGAAGTAAAAACAACAACCTCTATGAAAGAAGATATTCTTTGCCTCAATTAATAACTATCCTTAATCACTGAATGATTTGTCAAACTGAGACCTGTTGAAGACCTTAACTTAAAAAGGTCAAGGTGTCCGGTCATTCATGCCCATCTCCAGTTCTCCTGATCTATATCTGGCCATTGGAGCCAGATGGCTTTGAAGGAAAAAGTGAGGCAGGTGACTTTGCACAGTTCTCTCTCACTGAAATGCAATTCACTTGAATGTCATGGCATCCTCTTCGAGAACAAAGAACAAACAACAAATAAAAGTGGCACAAAAAATAAAATATCTTTGGATACCATTTCTAGAATTAGAAAACACTTGAAATTTTCAAGGTTGAAACAATTCAGGAAAAGAATGGCAAACTAAAGCAAATTAATCTTAAGATTAGTATGTTCTTAGAATTAACTTGACTCTTATAAGTAAATCTTAATTTAAAGTTAATCTCCCCCAACCCTCTCCATATTTAATTCTTTTCTTGGAAGCCAAGAAAAACAGAATACTTATTCCAGGTTTTTATTTTTGTAGATCCTGGTTTAAAGACTACAATATAACCCATAATATAGAAAACTTTTTCTATGTTTAGAAGCCAAAAATGTTCAATTAAGCTTCTCCTCCCTCCCCTCCTCCCCTGGCATGACCTAGATATCACTAGAATTTTTTAGGCAGGTATAATTCCACAGTGTATAGCTTTAAATCTTTTCTTTCTCAGGTGGCAATATTTTTCCATGTCATCTATTCCAAACTGATTTTATCATGATAGTAAGTGGCCATATAAATATTACTAAAAAGCATGAATAAAAATTGTAGTATATGTATATGTGTATTCCTCTACCCTATCCAAAAAAATTTCTCTGTTTTGCTTCCAAATCAGAATGCTAGACTAATTTTCAACATTACCCCTGGGAAAAACATTTCCTAGGCTTTATTTATATCTTCACAGTGTAGTTACAGTAAATCAGAGTAAGAAGCAATAGTCTTGAGTGAAAGATACTAAATCAATATATATGGTAAAATAACATAGTAATAATAGGTTCCATCATTTGGCAGTCTTGGTTAGTTTTGCAATATTCTGTATTCCTTTATCTACTCTCTCTTCCCCGGATTGTTACCCTAAGAAAGCATTTATTAGAAAAATTTCAATACCTTGCTCCAAATATGAAACAATTCCTCATTATTAATTATCAACTTTTTCCTTGTTTGACTCTTAATCCACTTACCCTTACCCCAAAGGAAAAAAAAAAAGATCAAGATATAATGTTATTTCTAAAATTTGACAAAAAGTTATTTTAGATATATAAATCCTAGTGCAGCTATAACAGGAGTTACATAAATGTCTCATTCAAGTACAGGGCAGGGCAAAGGAGAGAAACACATTCATATAATGAATTTCACAATTCACTAAATTATTTCTCCATGCTATATTTAAGTGCCATAAAAGGCTTTTTTAGTTAATCCTTGACAAAGGAATGGAGCCTTTCAAATGAATAATACTCTTATGTAGAAAATGTTATGAATAAATCTACAAGGTGCCCCAATTAATGTCATTTCTAAATCCTGCTTTTTATAGAGATTTAATAAGCAAAGATATTTTGAAAACTTAGATTCATTTGACTACATTATGGTGCTATGAAGTAGTTCTAAGCATAAATTTAATTGTTTGGAAGAAAGAAAGATCTGAATTTTGTAAAATCCACGGTACATTGAAGGACAGTGAAAGGTCAGCAAACCAACCAGTTATTAATTCCCAGAAGAATTTTAAAAAATTGAAGAAAATTTTCTATTTCCTATTGAACTGTAATTTTTTAAAGAGAATATCTGTTTCTTCAATATCTAAAAAAATTCCTACCTAGTTATATGTATCTTATTCTAAATTGAAAACATTCTAAAATTTTAGTAAATCTTCAGCCGTTCACATTTGCAACACATTTGCAAATGAATCTTTTTGAATTACAAATCCAGTGCTAGAATTTCTTTATTGTAGAATGGGAAATACATTGATTTTGCTGTTGTAAATAGCATGCATGATTTAAGTATGTAACTACTTTGACTAGTGCTGAAAAAAAAAACTACAAATCTATTAACATTCAGAAATGACTTGAAATTCTTTGTTTCCAAGAACCTATCTAGTTAAGCAATTTAACTAGATATATTAAAATTAGCTCTAATTTGACAATGTCACTTCTACATAGTGATACTAATATTAATTTTTTGAGATAGCTAATAAGTGGGTAATGAATGAATAATCATGGGAGGCATCAGTGCTCCAATACACTCTCCTAGTTTAATTGATTTAGAAAAACAGTTTGTATTTGCAGGTTTTTGATATTGATCATTAAGTTGCTTGGTACTGTCTCTCTATCAGATAACTTGAATTAGTTTATTGGATTTTTAAGTATGTCTAATTTACATGACTTCTGAGGGCCTGAACTTGAAGCTAATAGAAAAACTGCAAACAATTAAAAAAAACTCTCTCTGGGATTTTCCATGCTTCTCTCCCTTGGAGAGATTTGGGATATCTGGCTTCCCTCCATAGACTGAATTGTCCTGGGGTTTGCTCTGGTGCCCTAACATCTTCAACATGGCCCTCCTTACTGGGCCACAGACACTTGCAGCCAGACACTTAGGTCCAAATTTCTCTCTTTCCCCCAGAGTCCTAAAGTCCACCAATTTCTTAAAACTCTATAGAAAAACTTGAAAGATAGTTTTCTGCCACCTCAAATTTTGGGGCTGTGTGTGTTTAAATTGCAATTCTGATTCTGAAATTGTAAGAGATAATTATTATTAACTAGTACATACTAAAATTGTGAACT
The DNA here is from genome assembly GCF_016432865.1 of Antechinus flavipes. Classification (NCBI taxonomy): domain Eukaryota; kingdom Metazoa; phylum Chordata; class Mammalia; order Dasyuromorphia; family Dasyuridae; genus Antechinus; species Antechinus flavipes. The sequence goes on along the minus strand of NC_067398.1, from coordinate 285,194,623 downwards.
TGTTTATAGTGGTATAAGATTTTAATATTGAAGTGTTGCTATTTGATGTGTGAAAACTGATGATAATAGACAGGTAGTGAAGGAAATTGTCAAAGATATCAGAAAATTGGTCCATGTTCCATTTCAGACCTGGTCCTCACCATTTAATATTTCTTTGAGGTCTTGGTCTGGAGGCAGCTGATGTAAACAGTTTCTTTGGTTTCTGCTAATAGCTTTAAATGGGATCATATTATTCTCCCTGTTTGCCTCCCCTGTATGATTTAGCTTATCACAAGGGTAATACAGATATCAATGGACAGATTGGTAAAGACTGAACAACCTGGAGGGAGATGTCAGTTAACTTAAGAGTATTAAAAGGGTAAGAATGGACCCTAATAGAGAAAAAGGATAAATTGGGCCCTGAGCAAATGGAGACTGAGGACAAGATACTTCAGAAAATATATCAAGACTGGTGTAAGAGGTCTTCAAAGGTTATGAGGAGAGATAGAATGGTGAAGTCCTCTTATAGGAATGTGGCTTTGACTTAGGCCCTAATTGTGACTTGAGACTTTGCAATAACAAGTCGAACTATAGCTTAAAAACACCTGCAGATGTTCAATTATCTTAGATAACCAAACATTTCTTTTTAATCCACCCCTCTCCCCCCACCTTTTCATTAGCATTTAAATATCTAATATGGTAAAGAATATTTTTTTTGTTTCTGGGATACATTTCTGGGAAATTAGAACTCCCCAACCAATGGAAGAAAACGTCAGAAGTTGAAATAGGGTGCAGTTTGCACTCCTCTACTGATATCTTGTTTGCTGGGAATTACCCTTTCTCACAAGATTGTAATAAATCCTTTTATGCTTTTTACCTTGAGAGTTCCCATTTTTAATTTGGGTAGGATCATTATCACACAATTATATTCCATAGAACAGGCAGAGGCAGAAGCAGACTGGGTTAGTATAAGACAAATAGACACTCCACCTCTTATCTCCATTATGCTTTTGCACTGGCTATTCTTCATGTCTAGAATGTTTTAATCCTCCTTTAACACTTGTTAAAATGCCCTTGCCTTTGTTTATTCAGCAATCATCTCTCAATTCTACTGCCTGCAAGATACCTTATCTAGTCATTTCAGATAGGAAAGCTTTCCTAATATTGCCTTCCATTTAATCTCTGTATGGTGTGGTATGCGCACACATACACACACACACACACACACACACACACACACACACACTACACACACACACCACACACATAGGAATCAGAAGACATGGAATCAAATCCTACCTTTAATGCGTACTATACATATGCTTGTAAGCAATTTCCTTAGCTTCCCTTGGCTTCATTTTCTTCATTTGCAAAATTCATTTTCAAAAGACCCTGAGATCTTGTGCAGCTGTAGATCTACAATCCTATGAAATGTTTTCCAAAGTAGCTTTTACTGCATAATAGCATGGTCATAGAATCATTAATTAAAAGCTAGAAGACACTTCAGAAAGTATGAATTCCTTTTTAGAAAAAGGGGACTGAAGGTAAGTCCCTTGCTCAATATCATAGTACTAGTAAGAATCATTGAAACTCAACCCTTCTTCACTTGAAGTCCAGTGTTTTTTCCTATACTATCCTACCTCTTTTCCTGGCTGCCATGCTACTTTTGGAAGAAGATTGTATTTACTGGGTAAGGCATTATCTAGGGCATTCTTGCTCCATGTTCTGGTAATTGTTTTCCTTTGGATAAAATTCTCTAAGGATAGTTAATGGTTATTATATTTACTCTTTCAAAATCTTCAGTTGATAACTGATTTAAGTAGATACTATTTGATATATTGTAGTCATAAGACTTGTCTTCTTTTTATCCATTTTTTAAAAAATGGCATTTATTTATATACCCTAGTAATATAGTAAACTGACTATATTCAAAGTTCCAAATTTGAAATTGTGAAATCATACCTTGGATGTATTCACCAAGAGGAGATTGCCAGAATGAACTGGAAATTGAGGAATACTCATCACTTCAGGAATGGCTGAATAAGTTATGATATAGAAATATGATGGAATGTTCTATAAGAAATGATGAGCAGGCTGATTTCAGAAAAGCCTGGAAAGACTTACATGAATTGATACTAAGTAAAGTGAGTAGAACCAAAAGAACACTATACACAGAAACAAAATAATGAGATGATTCACTATGAAAAATTTGGCTCTTTTCAACAATGAAAAGATTCAGGGCAATTCCATAGACTTGGGATGCAAAGAACCATCTTCATCAAGAGAGAACTATGGAGACTGAATGTGAATTAAAGCATAGTATTTTCACCTTTTAGTTATTGTTGTTTCCTTATGTTTTTTTCTTTCACCTTTTGATCTGTTCTTTCCTTGTGAAACCTGAAAAATATGGAAATATGTTTAGAAGAATTGCACATGTTTAACCTATATTGGACTGCTTGCTGTCTATGGGATGTAATGGGAAGTAGGAAGAGAAAAAATTTGAAATCAAGGTTTTGCAAAGGTGAATGTTGAAAACTATCTTTGCATATATTTGAAAAACTAAAAAGCTCTTAAGAAAAAAAAAAAGAAAAAACTGCCAGGCACAGTTCCAGGACTAATCTTCAAAGTTGGGGTGACTATAGGGAGTGAATGTTAGTATAGACTTACTTTAAAAAATTTTTTTAAAAGGAGTTATAAAAACATCATGGAATTGCATCACTCAACTTGGAGCCTTAAAATTGTACAATTGTTTTTTTTTCTTCAGTTTTTCTTTTTCTTCCTTCTTGATCTGATTTTTGTATACACATATTGGATCTAATATATATTTCAACATATTTGACATGTATTGGACTACCTGCCAGAGGGGGAGGAAATGGGGGGGAAAGGGGAAAATTTGCAACAAAAGGTTATGCAAGGGGGGGGGGAAATCACCCATACATATGCTTTGTAAATAAAAAGCTTTAATAAAAAAAAAACAAACTAGTACAATAGAGATTAAAAAGTGCAACATGATTGATTGATGTTGGGTAATATTTCCAAGATACTATGGTTCATTGCAAGAAGATATTAAAATATGTTGTATAATTTTTATTGTATTTTTTCAATAAATGAGTATTTGTTTTCTGTCAATCTCACCTTTATACTTCCAAGTAAAAAAAAAGAGAAAACTTATAATTTTTATTAAATTCAAATCGTTAATTAAAACAAGTTTTCACATCTATCAGTTCTCTGTTAGAAAGTGAGAAACATGTTTTATCATGGATCATTTAATCATTGCTGGGCCGGTGATTAGTCATTATATTTATCAGAGAGTTCTTAAGTCTTCTAGAATTGTGTGTCTTTACAATGTTATTATTTAACAAATTAGTCTTTCTATTACACTTACTTCACTCTGCATATGTTCGTAGAAATTTTTACTTTCTCTGAAAATATCCTTTTTATTATTTTTTGGGATGCTATAATACTATCTTACTTTCAAATACCGTAATTTCTTTAGTCATTCCCCAATTGATGAGTACCCACCTACTTTCTAGTTTTTCACTTCAAAATGATCTCCAATAAATATTTTTTTCATTTTGCTTTGATCTTTTTGGAGTATATATTTAATAGGCCCAAAGAGTATATACAGTTTTAGAGACTTTTTAGTTACTATAAGACAATCTGAATTTTTTGTAAGATTGTAGGATTAAAAAAAATCTGATTTAAAAAAAAAAGCAGTCTAAGCTATTCTCCAACTGATAAATGGTCAAAGGATATGAACAGACAATTCTCAGGTGAAGAAATTGAAACTATTTCTAGACATATGAAAAGATGCTCCAAATCATTATTAATCAGAGAAATGCAAATTAAGACAACTCTGAGATACCACTACACACCTGTCAGATTGGCTAGAATGACAGGGTAAAATAATGTGGAATTTTGAAGGGAATGTGCGAAAACAGGGACACTAATACACTGTTGGTGGAATTGTGAATACATCCAGCCATTCTGGAGAACAATTTGGAACTATGCTCAAAAAGTTATCAAACAGTGCATACCCTTTGATCCAGCAGTATTTCTACTGGGCTTATATCGCAAAGAAATCTTAAAGAAGGGAAAGGGACCTGTATGTGCACGAATGTTTGTGGCAGGTCTCTTTGTAGTGGCCAGAAACTGGAAACTGAGTGGATGCCCATCAATTAGAAAATGACTAAATAAATTGTGGTATATGAATATTATGGAATATTATTGTTTGGTAAGAAATGACCAACAGGATGATTTCAGAAAGGCCTGGAGAGACTTACTGAATTAACTGATGCTGAGTGAAATGAGCAGGACCAGATCATTATATACTTCAACAACACTACTATATGATGATCAATTCTGATGGACGTGGCCATCTTCAGTAATGAGATGACCCAAATCAGTTCCAGTAGAGCAATAATAAACTGAACCAGCCACGACTCGCAAAAGAACTCTGGGAGATGACTAGAACTATTACATGGAATTCCTAATCCTTCTATTTTTTGTCTGCCTGCATTTTTGATTTCCTTCACAGGCTAATAGTACGCTATTTCAAACTCCGATTCTTTTTGTACAGCAAAAAAAAAAAAAAAAACTGTTAGGACACATATGCTTTAACATACTTAGCATATATTGGTCAACTTGCCATTGTGGGGAGGTGATGGGAGGAAGAAGGGGAAAAATTGGAACAAAAGATTTGGCCATTGTCAATGCTGTAAAATTACCCATGCATATAACTTGTAAATAAAAAGCTATTTAAAAAAAAGGCAATCTACTTTCCCCCTCTAATTCCATTCCTCATAAAAACCAAATGCTTTGTTGTATTTCACTCCCACTCTGCTATTTTGTTTCAGCCTCTTCCTTCCTAGAAAGGTCAGGTAGCTTTTTTTTTTCTTGTTCTTCATGGCATATTCCATAGGAAACCAGCATCTATTACAACATCAAATTGTTTCTATCTTTTCGTTGTATAATATTGGTATAAAACATGATAAAATACTGGAATGTTTAAATTTAGGTTCTGAAACCCAGTTTTCAAAAGTGGGTTGTTTTACTGCTTACTTGTTTTAGTTGTGTCTGAGTCTTCATGACCCCATTTTCTTGGGATTTTCTTGACAAAGATCTTGGAATGGTTTTCTGTTTACTATTTCAGCTCATTTTACAAATGAGGAAAGTGAGGCAAACAGGATAAAGTGTCAAGAGTCAATATTTGAGGCTGAATTTGACCTCGTCTATCTGACTCCAGACCTAGTGCTCTAAACATTGCTTCATCTAGATCCCTGCCTGCCTAATGAGGAATCAATGGTAATTTGAAATAATTAATAGCTATTTTCTATTTATTTGCTGCAACTGATTTCCTGACAGGTAAGCACTTTTAAGTTGGTGTCAAAGTTGATCTGATATATACATTTTCATCATTAATCATTCATATTTATTTTTAATTGCTAGAAATATTCATCTCAATTTAGTATTCCACATAATAGCTGTATGACCCTGGCCAACTCAATTTGACCCTGTTTGTTTCAGTTTCTTTATCAGTAAACTCCTCTGGAAAAGGGATTAACATATCAGTGTAGTATCTTTGCCAAGAAAAACTCAAATGGTATCACTTTTAGTTTGGCACAATCAAAATGGATGGAATGAGATAAATGTTACAAACTACTTACAGATATGGAAACTGAGAATGAGAAAACCTACATCTTCCTGCATCAAGTATAGCACTTTGTGCACTGAAGTGACAAACAGGAAAAAGTGGGATACAACACAAACTTCACTTCAGTTTTTCTTAGAGTTGGCCCATTTGAAATAAAAAGAGCATTAAATTCATAGCTAAAAGACCTGGATTTTGGATATAATATTCTTATTCTTCATCACATATTATTTTAGAAATAGAAAATTCATAAAATTCAATTTCTTCATTTTTCCAAATGAGAAAAGTCCAGAAAGATTGAATCCACCACTTTCTTGATATTTGCCTAGTGTTATTTATCTGGTAAGAGGTGGATTCACATTTAGATCCTTGATGGTAAGTTGTTGGTCCTTTGCTTTTTCTAGGAAACCGTGGTACTTTTATGTAGAGGGCTGAAATTCTGAAAAAGGTGTGCTTAAATCAGACAACGAAGCATTTAAGGCTAATTATCTATTAGATGTGACTCTATTAGCATATGTTTGGATAAATGGCTCTTCTCACTGTTTGGTGCTTACTGAATGTTTGATGTTAAGATAATCCTACACAAGGATTGGAGGACTGAATGAGAGGAGTCACTTTACAGCAGGATGAAGAAGAGAGAAGTTGGTGACTTTGGACTCAAGAATCCAGGACACATCATTGGCAAGCCTCCTGGCAGTTTGTCTGTCTTGTTCACTTCTCCCCCTAAAGACCAAGGACTTTAATTTGTCCCGACTCTGGCTGACACCAAAGCCCTCCAAGGAACTAGCCTGTACTTCATATTTTTATCCATGACTATACTAGAATATTTAAAAAGACATTCACAAAAGACTCACTTGTTAACTTTGAATTGGTGGTAGAATTTGGTGTCAGCCCTGAGGGTACTTTTCAAAATGTTCTATGGAGAAAGAGTATTCAAATGAAAAGATCATTGAACCAACTACAATGAGATCTGTTTTTCTAATTTTTTGTCTACTAATAAAAAGCTATGAAAGTCTCTCGTGCCACTTTGAAATAGTTTAGTAAGTCTAGCCCCTCTACTGTGAGGCCTTAAATACCGAGTGGCCCTGGGCAAGTCACTTAATCCTTTCACCTTATCTGGAAAATGAGCTGAAAAAGGAAATTGCAAACCACTTCAGTATCTTTGCCAAGAAAACCTCACATAAGGTCACAAAAAGTTGGACATGGTTTAAATGATTGAACATTAAAGTATATAATTAGAATAAGAGTTCCATGTCAAGTGGGAGGGGGAAGAAGGTAGGAATATCATTCCCTATTTTCATTTAGTTAAGTCATGTATCTATTATTTCTAACTTAGTGAGTTAAATGATATATTTTACAATATTTGTCATATTATGATAAAAATTGAAATACCTAAGTACAATTAGATTTTAATTTATCCTTTTATTTAAAGTCTTCTCTCAAATAAAAGACTTACATTGGCTGGTATCTAATTTTTTTTAAGACATAGTTTTGATCAATTTTTGCTTCTTGTGAGATCATTGAAAAATCTTAGATAATTTTAATTATTATTTTATGATATATTATTTCTTTATTTTTTCTGGAACTTTACAAATATTTTATTCTTTGTGTTTGGAAGACATGGGAATTAAATATCTGTATCCTCTGATTTTAATAATTATTTTCTTTTTTGTCAAATGTCATCTGCTGTTCTCTCTGAAACCTCTTTCTCAAGTAGTTCTTTTAATAGGGATTTCCCCCCCTTCCTATTCCCCTTTTATGCCACTCTAGTTCCAAATTAATCTGTTTAAACTATTCAAATTTTCTTGCATATCTATTAGTTTGTTCTGCATTGAATTTTTTTTTCTGTTCTATCAAAGTCTGGGCTTATTCCTCAGTTTCATTCTCATTGCCTACCAATCTTTGCTTAAATTATAATTATTATTGTAACTTTTTCTACTGGTGTTTTGCTCTTTTATTATCTCAAATTTTGGTAATTTGTTTTTTTTTTAATTTTTTCCTTTTTTTCTTCAGAACTCCTTTAAGACTATGTACATGTTTATTAACAAATTTATGCTTCTTTTATCTGTTCTACTGGTTTATGATATCAGTTTTGCCACTTTTTAATATTATAACTTTTTTAAAAATCCAACTGGAGTCATTTGTTGAATCCTACATTTTCTTGCCAATGTGTTTCTTTTCTATCTCAAGGATACAAATTTATCTTTGGTTTAAAATTAAATCACTTCCTCCACTCAGCAGAGATGGTAATAATTTATAAATAATTTAATTAAATTGCATTCTTTATCCCATTCTTTTTGTGCTTTTAAAATATTACCCTTGAAGAAATGGGATTTAGATATTTGTATGATCTGGTCTTACCAATTATTATTACTAGTCATAGACATCTCTGTGTCAATCTGTTTACTGGATCCTCTGTGACAGTTAGATAAAAGATGAGCCCTATAGAAATGGGAGTATTAGTGCACAGGAGATGGCTTGATAAGATGAAAGGGTTAAGTGACTTGCCCAGGGCCACTCAGTGTTTAAGGCCAGATTTGAACTCAGGAAGATGAGTCTTTCTGATTTCAAACCTTGCACTCTTTCTACTATGCAACCTAATGGCCTATACTTGACTATAAAGAAGTTCAAACTAATTGAATAGAAGTAATGTATCCTACATTTTTTAAAAGCTCCAACAAGAATGAATAACAAAAGTAAAAGATAGAAGAATACATTGAAACAATATCTTCTAAAGCACTCTTGGGTTAGAGAAGAAATAAGAAAAATGATAGAGTATTTAAAATTAGTAATTATAATACTAATACCATGTATAAAAATGTATGAATGTAGCTAAAACAGTTACTAGGGGTCAAGTTACAGCATAATAAAAATTAAAATAGCACAAGACTATTAAAACATTCAGCAAAAACCTCAGAAGATAATGGAATAATGTGTTCTAAAAAGTAAAGGAGTCAAAGATACAACTCAAGGTGATGTACTCTGTAAATTTAAGCCTAACTATTAATGGGAGGGAAAAAAGGGATAGCTAGATGGTGCAGTGGATAGAGCATGGCCTCGAAGTCAGGATGATTTGAGGTCAAATCTGGCTCAAACACTTAACATCTCCTAGCTGTGTGACCCTGGGTAAGTCACTTAGCCCCAGTTGCTTAAAAAAAAAAAAAAAAAAAAAAAAAAAAAAAAAACAAGAGATACATAATAAAGAGGTTTTTGAAACATTCATATACATAAAACCAAACCTGAGCAAATTGTTTGCTTTGCAAATAACCCTGGCAACAGAAGTTACTCATTTGTAGATGTATAGCAGTTTCTATTAGTATTCTTTTACTTTATTAAAGACTATAGAGAAGTTCAAACTAATTGAATATAAGTAATTGTATCCTACATTTTTAAAAAGCTGCCAAGAGAATGAATCACAAAAGTAAAAGATAGAAGAATATATTGAAACAATATCTACTAAATCACTCTTGGGTTAGAGAAGAAATAAGAAAAATGATAGAGTATTTAAAATTAGTAATTATAGTACTAATACCATGTATAAAGATGTATGAATGTAGCTAAAACAGTTACTAGGGGTCAAGTTATAGACAGAAGTTACTGTCATTAGAGACTATTTCTGGAAGTTGGGTTCCTGGGCATCTCTCAAGTGATGTCATGAAGATGGGCATCTGTATATTAGGCCACCTAGTAAAGATAGGCCATACAATCAGAGATATATTTAATGACAATATTTAGAAAAGACCTCAACTGAGGCCCAATCAAGTTAAATGAGGAATGTAAGACATGGAAGTAGTAAGTGAGAAAACTAATAATTGAACTTCTAAACTCTGAACCATGTGCATTTGCAATAAAAAAAAAATAGATCATAGACCTAAAAATGAATTTACTTATTTAGAAGAAAGCTTTTTACATATACTATAGGTATACTTTAGACTTGTGTTTGATAAAGTAAATTAATAAGGTTCCAGGTTCATAATAAATCTGTTCTTAGAAGTACAATTATGAAACATATAAATGACTTATGATTTGCTCCTAGTCAGAGCAAATCTAGTAGCAGACTAGATTTGGGATCCCAGCACTGTAGTAAGAGAAATCACACTTCCCTGTGTCTGTCCCCAGAGCTCTCCTAATGAGCATCTCTCATTTGAACAAAGGGATACAAGGAAATGAAAGGAAAAGGTTAATGACACAAATTCACTATTTGTGAAATGATATTTGATAAATGAGGATTTGATCTGTCAGATGTATTCTTTAATAAAGTAAAAGAATACTAATAGAAACTGCTACACATCTACAAATGAGTCAGCTACACCTATCTTAAGTAAGGTCACAGAAGAAAGAAAGAATAGCTAGTTTCTACATATCTTTCATCTAGCTTTCAGGTCCCCATCCTTGAGTGAGCCCCTGAGATTTACAAACAAAAATCATTTTGACACTTTAGGTTTTGCCTTTCTGCTTTCCCAGGGGGAGGCATATCCTCAGGCTATTGTGTTAGTCTTTCTTCTGTTTCATGTGTTGGAAAAGCCATAAAAGCTTTACATTCTTCCTATATTCTCTTGCTTCTTTCTCTCAAGAGATTCTTTAAAACTCCTGCTATAGGGGGGAAAACTTTCCTGCAAGGCCTGATATCCCTTAGCTTCCCCTTTTCCTATTCTGAGGTATCCATTAATTTAAGCCCCTTTTCAGGCAAATCATTCTAAGCTTTGCTTAAAGAACCTTTATATTAATCTCACAGATAATTAAAATGAATGATGTAGATTTTTTTTTAATTTGAAAATGGTATGCTTTGATCTGCATTCATGCTTTATAGTACTTTCTCTGGATATAGATGGCGTTCTCCATCTCAAGTCTTTTAAATAATCTAAAATAAAAGTAATATGACTGACATATGGTGTAGTTTCCTTATTTTTCCTTGACTTTTCAAGATATTCCTTATTTCAAGAAAAGAAGGTATTCTTTAAGGAGTTTAATAAGAGGAACATATTGTCTACCTGTAACAATTTTTGTTTTCTTTTAAGGGGAGAAATAGTCTGGAAAAAATCTTGAAGATCATCTCATTTAAACTAGTCACTTTGAAGATGAGAAAATTAGATGATTAGATGTAGATGACATCATTGAACCTAACCTACTTATTTTAAGGATGATGTGACTGGAAGTCAATGAAGTTAAATTACTTTCTCATGGTCACAAAACCAGTACATGTTTGAGGTAGGATATGGACCCAGGTCCTTCTAACTTCAAATCCAAAGCTTTATTCATTTTGCCACATAGATAGTAAATGACCACTAAAATTTGAATCTAGATGTCATGACTGACTAGTCCAAAGCTCTTTCCACTACATAAGTAGAATTCATTGCTTGATTTAATTGATTCTAATATCACTAGACATAGCATAATCACAGGTCCTACATATAGTTGAAGAAATATATTTTTGTGTTCATTTTCACTTTAAGGAAAAAAATTATCTCATCTTCTGAGATTTTCTGTCTCCAACTATTTGTGGTCCATTGGGACCTAATCTGCAACTTGACTAAAAAAATGTAATTTAAGTTATTTTAAAAAGATAAAACATTAAAAATAACATACTTTTTCATTATTATATTTGTAAATCTGAAAAATGATAAAGATTAATTGGATAACATTTTCTCCCTCAGTTCAGCCTAAAACTTAAATATATATGTATTGAATACATTAAAAATAAGTCATTTTTTGTTTCACCAAGCATGTCTTCAAAGTCAATCATCAATTATATTACTAAGTAGATTTTGTATATAGTTAATATATGGATTACAAATTATTATAATATGTGCTTAATAAAGCTTCTTATTGCTGTTATAGAAAATGCATGAAACTGTTATGCCTGATCTATATGTTTGATTATATTATACGATTATATTGAGACAGTATCCTATAAATTTATAAAATGATTGAAAATCATCATGTAAGGCTCTGATATATATACACATACTTTATCTCCAATTACATAGGATGATGACTCTAGAATCAGAAAGACTGACCATCTTGAATTCAAATCTGGCTTCAGACATTTACTAGTTGTATGACCCAAGACAAGTCATTTAATCTTGTTTGCTTCAATTTCTTCATGTGTAAAATGAACTGGAGAAGTAAATGGCAAACCATTCCAGCATTTTTGCCAAGAATATCCTAAATAGCATCATAAAGAATTGAACAGCACAGAAAAACAACTATATAATATGATCCTGGGCCATGTGAACAGAGGCAGTAAATCTGGAAGGATAATACAAGTGCAGAAATATAATACCACATGTAAAATATTGTGTTTCCATTTTGGGACCTCATTTTAAGAATTTTTATTAGTTACAATCCATTCAGAGGCAAGTTACCAAGATGGTAAGAGAATTGGAAATAATGCAAGAAGATTGATAGAAGGAAATGGAAATATTTAACTTGAAAAAGAGCATTATTTTTTTTTTTTCAGTGATCAAGAATTTATTTTTCTTTCTTTCTATATAGTCACAATTTAAGAGACTCACCTGCCACAGAGTCTGAAGCTCTTCTGGTTTAGTTGCAAAGAAGAAATAATTTTGTTGTATTTACCACTAGAGGGCATAACTCACATCAGAGAGTAGAAGCTATAGAAAGTTACATTTAATTTAATTTATTGAAAAATTTCCTGCAATTAACAGTCTATAAAAGTGGAATGGATTGCCTCAAGAGGTAATATATTCCCATTTGCTGGTGTTGAGCAAGACACCTGATGATGACATGTCAGGAATTGTAGAAGAGAAGTTTTCTGTCTAGGCTTTAAATGAACATATCTTCAAATGTCTGTTTCGATTATTAGATTCTGTGATTGTGTGAAGGATAGATAAAATGAATCAATTTCTTTCCTTAAAAGGTACTCTCTGGGAATAAGATTAATATGTGAGGAAGAACATTTAATGGAACCCTGTGTTTGACCTCTCTAATTATTTGAACTAGGGTGTGTTCTCTTCAATATGATCATAGTTGTTAGAGAATGACAAAATATTTTATTTTCCACAATCCTATTAGCTAAGAACCAAATCAAATAGAACTTTCATGTTGTAGTTATTAAAATAAAATCATGAATTTTACAAAAGCCATCCAATGATAAATTGGCAGGGGGGTGGGGGAGGGGGAGAGGGCGTGGGGTGGGGCACAGGGGGAGGAAGGGCAGAGTCAAAATGATGGAGAGGACACACATTTCTTTCTGACCTTTTCTCATGAACCTTAGACTAACTAGCAAATCCAGCTTCTGAATTAGTTCTGGACTGGCAGAACCCACAAATATTGAAAATATAACAAATTACCAGCAGAAGACAATTTTGAAGATCTCAAGAAAAGGTCTGTTTCAATTGGGCATGGAGGGAGATGGACCAAATGCAAGCAGGCCAAGCATAGAGTTCAGTCAGCATATAGCCCCAGGGCAGTGTGGGCTCCATGCACCAAAGAATCTACAGGAGGGAATCTATAGCAGTATTGGCTACTCTACCCTGGTTGCAAGCTAGTAGATCAGCAAAGAAGTTATAAAACATCCAACACAAACACAAAAGGGAAACAGTGAACCTCAAAATGCCAGAATTTCATAGGATCTGACCATACCCATTCAACACTGGAAGTCAGTCAGCATTAACTCAATGCAGCCACACTGCTTGTAAAGGAAGCTTGGACAATCTTCCTTACTCTAAAAGCAGATCCATTTTTTTTTTAAAAAGACTAAAAAAGCAAAAAAGAACTCTGATTATAGATAGTTTTTATAGTGAAAGAGAACAGATTTCAAACCCTGAGGAGATTAAAAGCAGATCATTTCCAGATGAAGCCCCAAAGGGGGATATAAATTGCTCCCCATCACACAATAAAAAAGTAAAAAGAATTCTTGAGAACTGGATCTCTGTTATGGGTATACATAGAGAATATGATTTGATTTTACTGTTATAAAATGTAGACTAGAGGTGGAAAGGGGATTTTCCCAGAAAAGGGGGAAAGTGGAGGAAAATTATTAAAAAAATAAGGAAAATTACATCTCACAAACAGGCAAAGAAAACCTATTATAATTGAGGAAAAGAAGGGAGTGGGAAACATTGCATGAATCTTATTCTCCTCAGATTTGGCTTAAAGAGAGACATATTTGGTTTCACAGAAAACCTTCTCTCACCTTATAGGAAAATGGGAGGGAAAAGAGGAAAAGGGAAGAGGTACGCTAATAGAAGGGAAAACAGAAATAGTAGAGGAAAGGTATAAGAAAGGTGGAAGGACTCTTAAGGGGAAGGGCTGCTTGAGGCAAGTGGTACTCATAAGTAAAATACTGGGGAGGAGAGAAAAGGAATAAGGAAAGAGAAAAATATAATTTGGGGTAAATAAGATGGAAGGAAATAGAGAATTAGCATTAACTGAAAATGTGAATGGGGTAAACTCTCCCATAAAGCAGAAGTAGATAGCAGACTGGATTAAAAGCCAGAACCTTACAATATATTGTTTACAAGAAATACATTTAAAGCAGAGTGATACATACAGAGTAAAGGTAAAAGACTGGAGCAGAATCTATTATGCTTCAGGTAAAGTAAAAACAAACAAACAAACAAACATAGCCATCCTGATCTCAGATCAAGCAAAAGCAAAAATTAATATGTAATTTAAAAAGATAAGGAAGAAAACTATATCTTGCTAAAGAGTACCATATATAATGAAGCAATATCAATACTAAATATGTATGCATCAAATGGTATGGGATCTAAATTCCTAAAGGAGATGTTAAAAGAGCTGCAAGAAGAAATAGACAGCAAAACTACAATATTGGGAGATCTCAACTTGTTCTCCCAGAACTAGATAAGTTGTACTGAAAAATAAATAAGAAAAAACTTAAGGAGGTAAGTAGAATATTAGAAAAGTTAGGTATGAGAGATCTTTGGAGAAAATTGAATGGAGACAGAAAAGAGTACACTTTTTTCTCATCAGTTCATGGAACCTATATAGAAACTGACCTTATATTAGAATATAAAGACCTCAAAATCAAATGCAGAAAGGCAGAATTAGTAAATACATTTTTTTTCAGATCATGATTGCAATAAAAATCACATTCAATAAAAGGCCAGGGGAAAATAGACCAAAAAGTAATTGGAAACTAAATAATCTCATTCCAAAGAATGAATGAGTGAAACAGTAAATTAGAGAAACAATTAATAATTTCATCCAAGAGAATGACAATAATGAGACAACATACCAAAATTTGTGGGATGCAAGCAAAGCAGTAATAAGGGGAAAGTTTATATCTCTTGATGCTTACTTACATAAAATAGAGAAAGAGAAGATCAATGAGTTGGGCCTGCAATTAAAAAAGCAAGGAAAAAAGCAAATAAAAAAACCCCAGTCAAATACCAAACTTGAGATTCTAAAAATAAAAGGAGAGCTCAATAAAATTGGAAGTAAAAAAAATGATTTAATTAATAAATAAAATTAAGTTAGTTTTATGAAAAAACCAACAAAAATAGATAAACCTTTAGTTAATTTGGTTAGAAAAAGGAAAGAGGAAAATCAAATTGTTAGTCTCAAAAATGAGAAGGGAGAACTTCTACCAATGAAGAGGAAATTAGGGCAATAATTAGTTTTTTGCCCAACTTTAGCCAATAAATATGATAACCTAAGTGAAATGAAGGAATACCTACAAAAATATAGATTGCCCAGATTAAGCCAAGAGAAAACAAATTACTTAAATAGTCCCATTTTAGAAAAAGAAATAGAACAAGCTATTAATCTGGTCCCTAAGAAAATATCTCCGGTGCCAGATGGATTTACAAATGAATTCTACCAAACATTTAAAGAACAATTAACTTTAATACTATATAAACTATTTGAAAAAATAGGAAATGGAGGATGCTTACCAAATTCCTTTTATGACAAAGACATGGTACTGATACCTAAAATAGGTAGGGTGAAAATAGAGAAAGAAAATTTTAGACCAATTTCCCTAATGTATATTGATGCAAAAATCTTTAATAAAATATTAGATTTAGAGATTAAGTAAAATATTAGATTAAGATATCATGGAAAGTCATAGCTAGGATAATACACAATGACCAAGTAGGATTTATATTAGGAAGGCAGGGCTGGTTCAGAATTTGGAAAACTATTAGCATAATTGACTATATCTATACCAAACTAACAAAAGCTATATGATTACCTCAATAGATGCAGAAAAAACATTTGATTAAGTCCAACATCCATTCCTATTAAAAACACCAGAGATTATAGGAATAAGTGGATTTTTCCTTAAAATAGTCAGGAGTATCTATTAAAAACCATCAGTAACCATCATATGTAATGGGGATAAATTGGAACCATTCCCAATAAGATCAGAGATTAATAAGTTTGTATAAATCAAAAAAAAATTGACCTCTAAATATAGAACTCAAGAGAAGCATAAAATGGTAAAAAGAAAAGAACTCTTGGGAATTGTATTTCTGTTATGGGTATACATAGAGAGTGCATGTATAATCTGACTTTACTGTTATAATATAAAAAAGAAGTTAGAGGTGGAAAAGAAAATGTACCAGAAAAAAAGGGAAAAGTGGAGGTAAAATGAGGGAAATTATTATTTGTTTTTAATTTCTTAATTTTTATTTAATTCTTAATTTCATTAATCTCTCATTTTATTTTTAAATTTTCAAATTTGGTGTTAATTTAAGGTTTTAAAATTATTTTTCTAACTTTTTTAGTTGCAAGTTCTTTCTCTTTATTTTATGCAAGTAAGCAACTAAAGAGATAAAATTTTCCTTTAATAACTGCTTTGTGTGTCTCCCATAAATTTTGGCATGTTTTTTTCATTTTTGTCATTCTTTTGGATGAAATTATGGATTATTTCTGTGATTTGTTCTTACATTCCCTCATTCTTTAGGATTAGATTATTTATTTTCCAATTAGTTTTTGGTCTATTTTCCCCTGGACTTTTAGTGCATGTAATTTTTATTGCATCATGATGTGTAAAAAATGCGTTTGATATTTTTGCCTTTCTGCATTTGATTTTGAGGTTTTTAATGCTCTAATGCATGGTCATTTTTTTATAGGTTCCATGTACTGCCAAATAAATGATATATCTCTTTCTGTCTCCATTCAATTTTCTCCAAAGGTCTATCATTCCTAACTTTTCTAGAATTTTATTTACCTTCTTAACATTTTTCTTATTTATTTTGTGGTTCAATTTATTTAATTCTGAGAGAGCAAGGTTGAGAGTCTCCACTAGTATACTTTTGCTGTCTAATTCTTCTTGTGGCTCTCAAAATCTAGGAATTTGGATGCTGTACCACTTGGTGCATATATGTTTAGTATTGATATTACTTCATTATCTGTGGTACCTTTATGTAGGATGTAGTTTCCTTCCCTATCTCTTTTAATTAGATCTAATTTTGCTTTTGCTTGATCTAAGATCAGGATTGCTACCCCTGCTTTTTTTTTTTTTTTTTTTTTTTTTTTTTTTTTTTTTTTTTTTTTTTTTTTTTTTTTTTTTTTTTACTTCAGCTGGAGCATAATAGATTCTGCTCCGGCCTTTGACCTTTATTCTAGATGTACCACTCTGCTTTAAATGAATTTCTTGTAAACAACAAATTGTAGGATTCTGGCTTTTAATCCAGTCTGCTATCAGCTTCCATTTCATGGAAGAATTCATCCCATTTACATTTACAGATAAAATTGATATCTCTGTATTACCTGCCATCTTGTTTACTCCCAGTTATATTTTTCTCTTCCCTTTCCCTTTTCCCTCTTTTCCAGTATTTTGCTTCTGACCACCTCCTCCCTCAAACACCCCTCTCCTTTTGCAACCTCTCTTTTTTATACCTTTCCCTTTTTACTTCTGTTCTTCTTTCTCTTAGTTTCAACCCTTCCTTCCCCCCCTCCCTTCCTACTTTCTTATAGGGTTAAACAAATTTCTTTGTAAAGCTAAATTTGTCTGACATTCTCTCTTTTAGCCAAATTTGATGAAAGTAAGATTCACACAATGCTCATCCCCCTCCCCTCTTTCTCTCAATTGTAATAAGTCATTTTACATGTTCATGAGGTGTAATTTACCCCCTTTTTACTCCATTTTATTCTTCTTCTAGTAGAATCACCATTCCTCTTCTAATTTCATTTTTAAATCATCACAATAAAATCAAGTTATACCTGTGTCCTCTAAGTATGCCCAAAACAGAGATATAGATTTCGAATTAAACATATACTCTTTCCATATAGGGATATAAACTTTTTAACTTTTAAAAGAAAGTTATCCTTCCTTTCGTTTTTACCTTTTTATGCTTTTCTTGAGTTCTGTATTTGAAGATTGAATTTTCTATTCTGCTCTGGTCTTTTTCTCAGAAATAGATGAAAGTCACCTATTTAAATGAATGTCCAACTTTTTCCCTGAACGATCATGCTCAATTTTGCTGGATAATTGATTCTTGGCTACAATCAACGTTTCCTTGCCTTTGAGAATATCAGATTCCATGCCTTTCAGTCTTTTAAAGTGGAAGCTGCTAGGTCCTGGGTAATTCTAATTGTGGCTCCTTGATATTTGAATTGTTTCCTTCTGGCTTCTTTCAATATTTTCTCCTTGATTTGGTAATTCTGAAATTTAGCTATGATATTCCTTGGAGTTTTCATTTTGGGGTCTGTTGACCCGTCTAGCAGGTCATCTAAATGTGGGTCTTGAGGTGGACATTGCCTGTAAGGCTAATGCCTGAAAAGGGATGGGGTTAGAAATGAGGAGGGAGACGAGCTGAGGTGGAGCAAAGTCTCAGTTTATTGAATGAAGATGGTCTAGTTATATATGATTTCTGGGTGGGGGGTTGCAATGTAAAGAGAAGAATGTCAGACCACAGGTGTGGCTGACATCCTGGGGTATACTCGTTATCTAGTTCCTGGGCGGATAAGGCCAATTTCCTGGGACACACATTATCTTGTCTCAGGAATTTAGGATGTATTGTTTGTTCACGATAAGGTCTTAGCTCAGAGTTTACGCGCAGGTAGTCACGTTCTTCCCCTAGGAAACACGGGACAAAGGGCGGAGACAGGACTCTGCAGAAATGAGTAATTGTCATGTACCCCCGTCAAGGGAGGCACATTCTACAATGTCAGTGATCAGATTCCAATAGGAAAGAACATGAATGGGTACGGATTCGGGCCCTTCGGTTTTCAATTTGTTATTAAGATCCCATCCCACCTTTTGCCACTTAGCAGGGTGGATTTCAGGGCCGTTGACAATGAACCAGGGACAGATATCATCAATGAAAAGGAAAAACTGAACAAGATCCTTTTTCTTAATTTTTACTCCTCTTTCTCTAAGGCTACTCTTAAGGTCCTTAATAAAGGCCTGTTCTTTAGATAAGTTAGCCCCCATGAATGCGGCAGATGATTACTCACCTTTCAGTTGCGGGGCTCTCCGTGGAGTGGTCTTGTAGCGGGTCCGGACGAAATTCTTCTTAATCTGCCGGGCAGATGTCCAGCCTCGGGGCCCCACGTTTGGGCGCCAAATGACCCATCCAGCAGGTCATCTAAATGTGGGTCTCGAGGTGGACATTGCCTGTAAGGCTAATGTCTGAAAAGGGATGGGGTTAGAAATGAGGAGGGAGACGAGCTGAGGTGGAGCAAAGTCTCAGTTTATTGAATGAAGATGGTCTAGTTATATATGATTTCTGGGTGGGGGGTTGCAATGTAAAGAGAAGAATGTCAGACCACAGGTGTGGCTGACATCCTGGGGTATACTCGTTATCTAGTTCCTGGGTGGATAAGGCCAATTTCCTGGGACGCACATTATCTTGTCTCAGGAATTTAGGATGTATTGTTTGTTCACGATAAGGTCTTAGCTCAGAGTTTACGCGCAGGTAGTCACGTTCTTCCTGTCTCCAAGGACATGGTTTCTGGCAGTCTGTGATAGGAAGCGACTGGTGAATTCTTTCAATGACTAGTTTATTCGCTATTTCCCAGGACATTCAAGCTGTTTTCCTTGATGATTTCCTGAAAGATGATATCTAGGCTCTTTTATTCATCCTGCTTTTCAGGAAGTCCATTAATTCTTAGATCGTCTCTCCTAGATCTATTTTCCAGGTCAGTTGTTTTTCCAATGAAGTATTTTACATTTTCTTCTATTTTTTCATTCTTTTGGTTTTGTTTAACTGATTCTTGAAGTCTCATTGATTCATTCACTTTCATTTGTTCAGTTCTAATTTTTAGTGAATTATTTTCTGCAATTAGCTCTTTTATCTTTTTTTGTATTTGGCCAATGGAACTTTCATATGAAGTGGGTTTTTTTCATTGTATTTCTTTTCCATTTCACAGATTTTATTTTTCAATGAATTGGTTTCTTTTTCATATCTATTTTGTAAGGGTCATATGCTTTTTCCATTTCATCAAGTCTATTTTTAAGGAGTTTTCTTCAAGTAATTTCTGATTTTCCTTTGTCTCATTTCCTTTCCCAATTTTTCTTTCAAATCTATTTTAAGATCCTTTTAGAATTCTTCCAAGAAAGCCTTGTGAAACGGGGACCAACTCATATCATCTTTGGAGTTTCATCAGGGGTTGATTTCCTTTTAGAATTCTCATGGTTTGAGGGCAATTGCCACTTTAGTTTGCCCCAGGGCATTTCTGCTGATTGACTGGGTAAGCACAGCCACATCCCATATTCTTCTGGGGCTCAGTGGCTCACAATTTGCCTTTTGTATTTGCTTTTGGGTGTCTTACAAAAATCGATTTAATCACTCACTGACAACCAGGACAGAGTAACCTAAGAGTCTTGCAGTAGATCCCAAAGTGCACAGACACAGCAGTGCCCTGGTTCCTCACTCTGGTTCCCTGCTCTGTGCTCCCTGTGCTGTAGTCTGGGCTTGTCAGCCTCTCCACCTGCCCAATTGAAACAAACCTTTTCAGAAGTTCTTCCAAAGTATCCTCCTCTGGAAATTTGTTGTACTCCAAATATTTGTGAGTTGTATCACTCTAAAATCAATCCAGAGGCTTAATCTGCTGCTAATTTGGTGGAGGCTTGAAGGAGGTCACACAGACAACTGCCTGCTCTTTGCTATCTTGGCTCTGTCCCCTAAAGTCAACATTTCTAATGCAATATTGAATATGGTAGTGATAATGGCCAGCTTTGGGAATGCATCCAGCTTCTGTCCATTACAAATAATGCTTGCTGTTGGTTTTAGATATGCTTATTATTGTAAGAAAAACTCCTTTTCCCCCTATGCTTTCTAGTGTTTTTAATAGGAATGGGTACTGTATTTTGTCAAAAGCTTTTTCTGAATCTATTGAGATTTTCACATAATTTCTGTTGATTTTGTTATTGATATGGTCAATTATGGTAATAGTTTTCCTGATAATGAACCAGTCCTACATTCCTGTATAAATCACATTTGGTCATAGTGTATTATCCTGCTGATAAGTTGCTTCTTTGTTAATATTTTATTTAAATTTTTTGCATCAATATTCATTAGGGGGATTGGTCTGTAATTTTCTTTCTCTGTTTTGACTCTTCCTGGTTTAGGTATATTTGTGTCATAGAAGGAATTTGGCAGTATTCCTTTACCTATTATTCCAAATAGTTTACATAGTACTGGAATTAATTGTTCTTTAAATGTTTGTTAAATTCACATGTAAATGCATCTGGCCCCAGAAATTTTTTCTTAGTTAGTTCATTAACAACTTGTTCCATTTCTTTCTTTTTTTTTTTTCCTATGGGACTTCCAAATTTCATCATTATCTTTTCCTGAAATCTTAGCCAATCTGAAAGGTGTGTAATGATATCTCAAAGTTGTCTTGATTTGCATTTTTCTGATCAATAATGATGTAGAATCAATAGATTCTAGAATTGATTCTAGAATCAACTTAGAATCAATTAGATCAATAATGATTTAGAAATTTTCATATGATCAGAAATGGTTTTAATTTCTTCATCTGAAAGTTGTCTGTCCATATCCTTTGACCACTTATCAATTGGAGAATGTCTTGAATTCTTATAAATTTGAGTCAATTCTTTATATATTTTAGTAATGAGACCTTTATCAGAATGCTTAAATGTAAAAATGTTTTCCGAATCTATAGCTTCCCTTCTCATCTTGTCTGCATTACTTTTGTTTGTACAAAATCTTTTTAATTTAATAGAATCAAAATTATCTATTTTATGATCAATAATGAGCTTCAAGTTTTCTTTGGTCATAAATCCCTTCCTCCTCCACAGATCTGAGAGGTAGAATATCCAATTTTCTTCCAATTTTCTTATAATATCACTCTGTATATCTATCAGGGGTCCTCAAACTATGGCCCACAGGCCAGATGCGGCAGCTGAGGACTTTTATTCCCCTCACCCGGGGTTATGAAGTTTCTTTATTTAAAGGCCCACAAAACAAAGTTTTTGTTTTTACTGTAGTCTGGCCCTCCAACAGTCTAAGGAACAGTGGCCCCCTATTTAAAAAGTTTGAGGACCCCTGACTAAATCATAAATCCATTTTGACCTTATCTTGGTATATGGTCGTAAGTGCAGGTCAATGCTTAGTTTCTTCAATACTAGTTTCCATTTTTCTCAGCAGTTTTTGTCAAACAGTGAATTCTTACCTCAAAAGCTGAGGCCTTTGGCTTTGTCAAACAACAAGATTGCTATAGTAATTGACTATTTTGTCCTGTGATCCTAACCTATTTTACTGATTAATCACTATATTTCTTAGCCAGTACCAAATGCTTTTGATAAACGCTGCTTTATAATATAGTTTTAGAGGACATACAGCTAGGCCACCTACATTGCCATTCCTCCCCTCCTCCCCCCCCCCCCATTAATTTCCTTGAAATTCTTGACATTTTTTCTTCCAGATCAACTTTGTTATTATTTTTTCTAGTCTATAAAATAATTTCTTGGGAATTTAATTGGTATTGCACTAAATCAGTAGACTGATTTAGATAGTATTGTCATTTTTATTATATTCACTCGGCCTAACCATGAGCACTTGATATTTTTCCAATTGATTAGATC
Source organism: Antechinus flavipes (assembly GCF_016432865.1). Taxonomy (NCBI): domain Eukaryota; kingdom Metazoa; phylum Chordata; class Mammalia; order Dasyuromorphia; family Dasyuridae; genus Antechinus; species Antechinus flavipes. Next base: position 285,172,007 of record NC_067398.1, on the reverse strand, counting down.
TGATTTTATCCATGTGCAAAGTGTTTTGTAGTTGTGTTCATATAGTTCCTGACTCTCCCTTGGCAGATAAATTCCAAAATATTTTTTTATATTGAGTTATTTTGAATGGAATTTCTTTTTGTGTCTCTTGTTGCTGGACTTAGTTGCTGGACTTAGTTGGTAATATATAAACATGCTGATGATGTATGTGGATTTATTTTGTATCATGCAACTTTGCTAAAGTTGTAAACTGTTTCTAAGTTGATTCTCTAGGGTTCTCTAAGTGTATCATCATATCATCTGCAAAAAGTGATAATTTGGTTTCCTCATCACCTACTCTAATTCCTTTAATTTCTTTTTCTTCTCTTATTGCCAAAGCTAACATTTCTAATACGATATTGAATAATAATGGTTATAGTGGGCAACCTTGTTTCACTCCTGATCTTATTGGGAATGATTCCAGTTTATCCCCATTATATATGATGCTTACTGACAGTTTTAAGTAGATGCTCTGACTATTTTAAGGAAAAGTCCAATTTTTCCTATACTCACTAGTGTTTTTAATAGGATTGGGTGTTGGATGTTATGAAATGCTTTTTCTGCATCTATTGAGATAATCATATGGTTTTATTAGTTTGGTAATTGATATAGCCAATTATCCTAATAGTTTTCCTAATATTGAACCAGCCTACATTCCTGGTTTAAAAACTACTTGGTTACAATGTATTACCCTTGGAAAGACTTTCTGTAATCTCATCACTAATATTTTATTTAATTTTTTCATGAATATTCATTAAAAAATTTGGTCTATAATTTTCTTTCTCTGTTTTCAACCTACCTGTGTCACAAAAGGAATTTGGTAGGACTCCTTCTTTTCCTACTTTTTCAAATAGTTTATATAGTAGTGGAATTAATTGTTCTTTAAATGTTTGATAGAGTTTACATGTATATCCATCTGGCCCTGGAGATTTTATCTTAGGGAGTTGACTAATAGCTTGTTCTATTTATTTTTCTAAAATGGGACTATTTAAATAATTTATTTCCTCTTCTGTTAGCCTGGGTAATCTATATTTTTGTAGAAATTCTTCCATTACATTTAGATTATTAAATTTATTGGCATATAGTTGGGCAAAATGACTCCTAATTATTGCTTTAATTTCCTCTTCCTTGGTGCAAAGTTCTCCCTTTTCATTTTATAGACTAACAATTTGATTTTCTTCTTTGCTTTTTCTAATAAAATTAACTAAAAGTTTATCTTTTGTTGCTTTTTTTTATAAAACCAACTTAATTTTATTTATTAATTTATTCAATAGTTTTCTTATTTTCAGTTTTATTAATCTCTTTTATTTTCAGAATTTCCAATTTGGTACTTAATTGAGTATTTTTAATTTGTTCTTTTTCTAGCTTTTTTAGTTGCAAGCCCAATTTGTTGATTTTCTCTTTCTCTAGTTTATCCAAATAAGCATTTAGAGATATAAAATATCCCTTTATAACCTCTTTGGCTGCATCCCACAAATTTTGATATGTTGTCTCTTTATTGTCATTCTCTTGGATGAAATTGTTGATTGTGTCTATGATTTATTGTTTCAGCCACTCATTCTTTAGTTGTAGATTATTTAATTTCCAAATAATTTTTGGTCTGTTTTTTGGTCCTTATATTACATGTGATTTTTTATTGCATCATGATGTGAAAAAAAATTCACAATTTTTGCCTTTCTGCATTTGATTGAGGTTTTTATCCACTAATACATCATAAATTTTTGTATAGGTTCCATGTACCGCCAAGTAAAAGGTATATTCCTTTCTGTCTCCCTTCAGTTTTCTCCAAAGATCTATCATCCTTAACTTTTCTAACATTCTATTTACCTCCTTAACTTTTCTTATTTATTTAGCCATTTAATTTATTTAGTTCTGAGAGAGCAAGGTTGAGATCCCCCATTAATATAGTTTCATTGTCTATTTCCTCTTGTATCTCTCTCTCTCTCTCTCTCTCTCTCTTTTTTTTTTTTTTTTTTTTTTTTTTACATTTTTTAAATAACTTTTTATTTACAAGTTATATGTATGGGTAATTTTACAGCATTGACAATTGCCAAACCTTTTGTTCCAATTTTTCCCCTCCTTCCCCCGACCCCTTCCCCTAGATGGCAGGATGACTAGTAGATATTAAATATATTAAAGTATAAACTGGATACACAATAAGTATACATGACCAAACCATTATTTTGCTGTACAAAAAGAATCAGACTTTGAAATAGTGTACAATTAGCCTGTGAAGGAAATCCAAAATGCAGGCAGGCAAAAATATAGGGATTGAGAATTCAATGTAATGGTTCTTAGTCATCTCCCAGAGTTCTTTTGCTGGGCGTAGCTGGTTCAGTTTATTACTGCCCCATTGGAACTGATTTCATTCATCTCATTGCTGAGGCTGACCAGGTCCATCAGAATTGATCATCATATAGTATTGTTGTTGAAGTATATAATGATCTCCTGGCCCTGCTCTTTTCACTCAGCATCAGTTCGTGTAAGTCTCTCGAGACCTTTCTGAAATCATCCTGTTGGCCATTTCTTACCGAACAATAATATTCCATAATATTCATATACCACAATTTATTCAGCCATTCTCCAATTGATGGGCATCCATTCAATTTCCAGTTTCTGGCCACTACAAAGAGGGCTGCCACAAACATTTGTGCACATACAGATCCCTTTCCCTTCTTTATGATCTCTTTGGGATATAAGCCCAGTAGTAACACTGCTGGATCAAAGGGTATGCACAGTTTGATAACTTTTTGAGCATAGTTCCAGATTGCTCTCCAGAATGGTTGGATGTATTCATAATGTATTATGTGTTGCTGTTTTCCCACATCCCCTCCAACATTCCACATTATTTTTCCCTGTCATTCTAGCCAGTCTGACAGGTGTGTAGTGGTATTTCAGAGTTGTCTTAATTTGCATTTCTCTGATTAATAATGACTTGGAACATCTTTTCTTATGGCTAGAAATAGTTTCAATTTCTTCATCTGAGAATTGTCTGTTCATATCCTTTGACTATTTATCAATTGGAGAATGGCTTGATTTCTTATAAATTAGAGTCAATTCTCTATATATTTTGGAAATGAGTCCTTTGACAGAACCTTTGACTGCAAAAATATTTTCCCAATTTATTGCTTCCCTTCTAATCTTGTCTGCATTGGTTTTGTTTGTACAAAAATTTTTCAGTTTGACATAATCAAAATTTTCTATTTTGTGATCAGTAATGATCTCTAATTCTTCTTTGGTCATAAATTCCTTCCTCTTCCACAGGTCTGAGAGGTAAACTATGCTGTGTTCCTCTAATTTATTTATAATCTCATTCTTTATGTTTAGGTCATGAACCCATTTTGACCTTATCTTGGTGTATGGTGTTAAGTATGGGTCTTGTATCTCTCTTAATTTGTCCTCTAGAAATTTGGATGCTATACCACTTGATGCATATATGTTTAGTATTGATATTCTTTCATTATCTATGGTATCCTTTAATAAAATATAGTTTCCTTTCTTATATCTCTTAATTAAACCTATCTATCTTTGCTTTTATTTGATCTGAGATCAGGATTGCTACCTCTGCTTTTTAAATCATAATAGATTCTACTCTAGCCCTTTACCCTCACTCTGTATGTATCACTCTGCTTTAGATGTGTTTCTTATAAACAACATATTGTAGGATTCTGGCTTTTAATCCATCTTGCTATCCACCTCAGTTTTATGGGAAAGTTCATCCCATTCCCCACTCTACAGTATTTTGCTTTTGATGACTACCTCCCTCAAACAGTCCTCCCCCTTTTTTACACCTTTCCCCTAATACTTGTTTTCCCTTCTATTAGTCTTTATCTTTCTTTCCCCCTTTCCCTCCCACTTCCCTATAAAGTGAGACAATTTTGTCTGTGAAACCAAATATGCCTGATATTCTCTCTTTGAGCCAAATCTGATGAGAATAAGATTCACACAATGCTTATCCCCTTTCCTTCTTTTCCCCATGTATAATAAGTCTTCTTTGCCTCTCTGTGAAATACAATTTCCCTTATTTTGTTTCCTTTTCCCTCTTTTTCCAGTACGATTCCCTTTCTACCACTAGTTTCTTTTTCATATTATCATAATAAAATAAAATTATACCTCCACTCTCTAAGTATTCCCATGTAGAAATATAGTTCTCAAGAGTTATTTCATTTTTACCTTTTTATGCTTCTCTTGAGTTCTGTGTTTGGAGATCGAATTTTTTGTTCAGTTCTGATCTTTTCATTATGAATAGTTGTGAATTTCAACTATTCATTGTATGTTCCTCTTTTTTTCCTGAAAGATAATGCTCATTTTAGCTGGATAGTTTATTCTTGGCTATAATCCAAGTTCCTTGGCCTTTTGGAATATCAGATTTCAGGCCCTTTGATTCTTTCAGGTGAAAACTGCTGAGACCTTGGTAATCCTGATTGTGGCTCCTCAGTTTTCAAATTGTTTCTTTCTGGCTGCTTCCAATGTCTTTTCCTTGATGCAATAGTTCTGAAATGTAGCCACAATATTCTTTGAGGTTTTAGTTGTGGGTTCTCTTACAGGGGCTGATTAGTGAACTCTTTCAATAGCTTTTTTACCTTCTGATTCTAAGACATCAGGGCAGTTTTTCCTTATGATTTCCTGTAACCTAATGCCTAGATTCTTTTTTTCATGATGGCTTTCAGGAAGTTAAGTAATTCTTAAATTGTCTCTCCTAGATCTATTTTCCAGATTAGTTGTTTTTACTGTGAGGCATTTCATATTTTCTTCTATTTTTCTTTCTTTCTTTCTTTCTTTCTTTTTTTTTTGGTTTTTGTTTGACTGATTCTTGAAGCCTTATTGAGTCATTCACTTCCATTTGTTCTATTCCAATTCTTAGTGTATTATTTTGTTCAGTTATCTTTTTTAGCTCCTTTTGTATTTGGCCAATTGAATTGTTTTGTTCATTGCATTTTTTTCCATTTCACAAATTTTGATTTTTAACGAATTAATATCTTTTTAATATCTATTTTATAGGGAGTTTTATGCTTTTCCCATCCCTTCTTGCAAAGATCTCATTTCCTTTCCCCATTTTTCTTCTAACTGTCTTTTAATGCCCCTTATGCAATCTTCCAAGAAAGCCTTGTGATATGGGGAACAGCTCATCTCTCCCTTTGGGGCTTCATCTGGAGTTGATTTGCCTTTAGGAACCGCAGGATTTGAAGTCTGTTCTCTCCATAAAAGCTATCTATAGTGAGAGTTCTTTTGGGGGTTTTGCTCATTTTTTAAGGCTTGAGGTCTGCTCTTAATGTAAAGAAGTGACAATTGTTTTAGTTTGCCCTGGGGCAGTTCTGCTGATTGACCTCCAGTGCTGGGTAATCACAGTTAGATCCCATGTTCTTCCAGGCCTCAGTGGTTTACAATTTGCCTTTTGTAGCAAATCTGCCAAATCACCTACTTACAACTAGGATGGATAGCATAAGAGACTTACAGACAACTCCCAGATGTGTGGAGGCTGCAATTCTCCGACTCCCAACCCCAGCTCCTTGCCCTGGTTTCTCTGTGTTGTGGTCTAGGCTAGGAAGACTGTCCCTTGTCTATTTGAAACAGACCTGTTCTGAAGTTCTTCCAAGGTATCTTCTTCTGAAAATGTGTTGTACTCCAATTATTTGTGGGTGCTTTGACTCCAAAACCAGTTTAGAGGCTTAAGCTTCTTTTGGTTTGAGAGAAGGGCAGAGGATATAACAGAAAATCATGACTGCTCTCTACCATCTTGGTTCTATTGCCTCGAATTTCTAGATTGCTCTTTTTCCCAGTGAAAATGATCTACCTATGAACTGTGTTCTATATAGATCTTACATCTGTTTTTTTCCTTATCTCATCTTTCTTCTCCCTCTCCCTTTCCCCACAACTTAGTCTCATTGGGCCATTTGTTGTACTACTTTCCTCCTCTTTTAACTCTTTACCTCAAGTGAAGAACCTCTGAAGTAAGGCCTTTGATATTGCCTCTCTAGTATTGTAAAATTCTCCTTATTTCTTTAGATAAGGGTGATATGGTATTTTTCTTCCTTATTCCTTCCAAAATCAGTCCTGTTAAAATGGAAAATTATAAAATATATTCTATTATTTCTCATTATTGTAAAATAAAATAACAACAACAACAACAAAAAAAAAACAAATGAAATCCTTATATCTCTTCATAGTTCCAAAATGAATAAAAATGTTACACAGTAATTTTTATAACCCAGGTCTTTTTTATTTTGCTTTATATTAAGAGGCTTTTATTCAGTGTGCTTTCCAGTTAATGCAATGAATTCAAGTTGACTGTTATGGAAGTATACTCTTTGAATGATCTGTCTAAAATAACTTCATGTTGATGAATTGTTCTTGATTGTGGAAAAACTGTTGTGGATGTTGCAACTCTTTTCTTATAAAACATTTTTTGCAAAACTCTGCTACCTGTTCTCATGCAGAGGTAATACATTTTATTTTTTTTTTATAAAGCTTTTTATTTTCAAAACATATGAATGGATAATTTTTCAACATTGACCCTTGCAAATTTTGTGTTTCAAATTTCCTTTCCCCTCCCCAACTCTCTCTCTTAGGTGGCAAGTAATCCAATATATGTTAAACATGATAAAATATATATATTAAATCCAATATATGTATACATATTTATACAATTATTTTGCTGCACAAAAAAATCAGATCAAAAAAGAAAAAAAATGAATGAAAACAAAATGCAAGCAAACAATAACAAAAAGAGTGAAAATGCTATGTTGTGATCCCACATACACCCCATCTGGGTGCAGATGACTCTCTTCATTACAAGACCACTGGAACTGGTCTCAATCATCTCATTTTTGAAAAGAGCCATATTCATCAGGATTGATTATTGTATAATCTTGTTATTTCCATGTTTAAGGATCTCCTGATTTTGCTCATTTCACTCAGCATCAGTTTATATAAGACTTTTCAGGCCCATCTGACATCATCCCACTGATAGTTTCTTATAGAAAAATCATATTCCATACAATTCAACATAACAACTATTCAGCTATTCTTCAACTGATAGGTATCCACTCAGTTTCCAGTTTCTTCCCACTACAAAAAGGGCTGCCACAAACATTTTTGCATCTGTGGGTCCCTTTCCCTCCTTTAAGATCTCTTTGGAATATAAGCCTAGTAGAAACATTGCTACATCAAAGAGTATGCACATTTTGATAGCCCTTTGGGCATAGTTCCAAATTATTCTCTAGAATGGTAGATCAACTCACAACTCCAGCAACAATGTATTAGTGTCCCAGTTTTCCCATATCCCCTCCAACATATGTCCCTATCTTTTCCTATCTTAGCCAATCTGAGATGTGTGTAGTGGTATCTCAATGTTGTCTTAATTTTCATTTCTCTGATCACTAGGGATTTAGAGCGCCCTTTCATATGGCTAGAAATGGTTTCAGTTTCTCATCTGAAAATTGTCTATTCAAATCCTTTGACCATTTATCAGTTGGAGAATGGCTTGAATTCTTATACATTTGAGTCAATTCTCTATATATTTTAGAAATGAAGTTTTTATCAGAATCCTTGAATGTAAAAATATTTTCCAAGTTTATTGTTTCCCTTATAATCTTGTCTGCATTGGTTTTTTGTATAGAAATTTTTTTATACTTAATATAATCAAAATTGTCTATTTTGTATTCAATAATGAATTCCAGTTCTGCTTGAGCCACAGATTCCTTCCTTTTCCATAAATGTGAGAAGTAAACTATTCTCTATTCTTCTAAATGGCTTATAATATCATTCTTTATGTCTAAATCATGAGCCCATTTCAACCTTATCTTGGTATATGGTGTGGGTCAATGCCAGGTTTCTGTTATACTAATTTCCAATTTTCCCAGCAGTTTTTGTCAAATACTGAGTTCCTGTTTCAATTTCTTGGGTCTTTGGGTCTGTTAAACACTAGATTACTGTAGTTATTGACTATTTTGTCCTGTGAACCTAATCTATTCCACTGATCAACTACTCTATTTCTTAGCCAGTACCAAATGGTTTTGATGACTGCTGCTTTATAATATACTTTTAGGTCTAGGCTACTTTCATTTACATTTAAAAAAAATTAATTCCCTTGAGATTTTTGACCATTTGTTCTTTCAGATGAACTTTGTTATTATTTTTTCTAGATCTATAAAATAATTTCTTGGGAGTTTGATTGGTATGGCACTGAATAAGTACATTAATTTAGGTAGTATTGTCATTATTATATTTGCTCAGCCTACCCATGAGTCCTTCATATTTTTCCATTTGATTAGATCTGACTTTATTTGTGTGGACAGTATTTTGTAGTTGTATTCATATAGTTCCTGACTTTTCCTTGGTACATAGATTCCCAAATATTTTATACTATCGACAGCTATTTTGACAGGAATTTCTTTTTGTATCTCTTGCTGCTGGTCTTTGTTGGTGATATATAAAAATGTTGATGATTTATGTGGATTTATTTTGTATCCTGCAACATTACCAAAGTTGTGAATTGTTTCTAGTAGTTTTTTAGTTGATTCTCTAGAATTTTCTAAGTTTACCATATCATCTGCAAAAAGTGATAATTTGGTTTCCTCATTACCTACTCTAATTCCTTTAATCTCTTTTTCTTTTCTTATTGCCAAAGCTAACATTTCCAATACAATATTGAATAGGAATGGTTATAGTGGGCAACATTGTTTCATCCCTGCTCTTATTAGGAATGGTTCTAATTTGTCCCTATTACATATGCTACTTGCTGATGGTTTTAAATAATGGTAATACATGATTATTTTCAGCCTTCTAACATGCTTGACTTTATGTATACTTTTTTTTTCTGATTGTTAAATAATATTTTTCTTGGGACAAGTGCCAAAGCTCTCTTGGTAATTTTTCTTCCTGAGATGGCTTTATAACTCCCTTTGATTTTCTTGGAATATTTGTTTAAGAGATATTCTATTTTCCACATAATTCAGAGGAACCACCAGATTGATTACAATATACTATGGGATACTTATATTGGAGTTTTAGATCAAGGATGGATTTGTAAGTCTGTTTACGTCAATCACATTTTGATGAGAACAGAACATGTCAATGTAAAAAAGGAAGTGTTATTAATATTTGTATTATATTTCATATCTTTCTAACAAATGTGTAGCTTAATACACAGTGCCAGTTTTTTCACTGAAATAAGGAACTCTTGGTGAGTTTTTTTTTTTAATATATATATCTACAAGTGCTCTGTAACTTCTTTGGTCTTTGAGAGTTAGATCTTATTTGCACATAATTGCATATATGTTGTCTCATTTAATTGTAAGCTCCTTGAGAGCAGGGGCTGTTTTTTGCCTTCCTCACCCCCAGCTTATCACAAACAGCTGTGCCATCAGTCAAATTGATACCTGTTGAAGACCTTAGCTTGTTCTGATTTATATTTGGTCACTGGATCCAGATGACTCTGAAGGAGAAAATTAAGTACATGACCTTGCACAGCTCTCCCTCTCTAAAATTCATTTACATGTTATGATATCACTTCCCTAATGTCATGGTCTTCTTTGAGAACAAAGGACAAATAACAGCTAGGTACTGACTGACTAGGGCACTTAGAGGTTAAGTGATTTTTCTCAGGTCAAGAAGCAGGTATGTGTCAAAAGCAGAAGTTGAACCCAAGTATTTTTGTTAAATGTGTTAAAAATATGTCTGACAACTTTAATTTTTGATTATTCCATACAATTAGCAATTCAACCCAAGTGGTCCTTAATTCATACCATAATTTAATATAGCAGAGCAAATGATTTTCCAAAAAACATTTTGCTAACAAAATTTTTATTATTTCTACTTATAATTACATTGTTCTAACTCTTTCCTCTTTCTATATGGTATATTCCTCCCTTCCTTCCTTCCTTCCTCTCTCTCCTTTCCTCCCTCCCTTCCTTCCTTCCTTCCTTCCCTCCTTCTTTCATTTCTTCCTTGCACTTAATCATGTTTTATTTTTTCCAATCATATGTAAAGATAGTTTCAGCATTTATTCTTCTAAGATTTTGAGTTTCAAATTTTTCTCCGTCCTTTCCTTTCCTCCCTTCTCCCTGAGAGAGCAAGAAATCTGATAGAGGTCATACATGTACAATCATATTAAACAGATTTCCTCATTATCATGTTATGAAAGAAGAATCAGAACAAAAGGTAAAAACCACAAGAAAGAAAAAAAGAGAAGACAAAACTAGTGAAAGTAATATGCACCAGTATGCATAGTTCTTTCTCTGGATGTGGATAAGTATTTTCCCTAATGAATCTTTTGGAAATGTAAACCTACTTTCTTTTAACTATTCCCTGTATCACTGTTAACATCTACCTTAAAATATCCATGAAAAGAAAAATAAAAGAATAAGAAAGAATATTCTAAAATGTTTGGGATACACTATCAATTTCATAGGCAGCTAGATGACTTGATGATAGAGAGATGGATGAAAATTCCGAAAGGCACAAATTTTAATCTAGCTTCAGATTTTTAATAGCTGTGTGATCCTAGGCAAATCAATTAATCTTGGTGTGTCTCAGTTTCCTTAGTGGTAAAGTAGGAATAATAACACCACTTCCTAGGGTCATTATGATAAACAAATTAGTAAAGCACTTTATAAATTTTAAAGTGCTACATGAATACCTTTTGCTCTCCACAGTCTGATTTCTGAAATTTCATATACTGATAACAGTAGTTTTCATTTTTATGTATTATATTTTGTAAAGAGCTTTCTTTGCTACAGTCTCTGAGTTCTTAGTGCAAGTAGTATGATTACCATTTTAGAAATGAAGAAACTAAAGTTTGGGTATGTTGTATAAACCAACAGATTGCAGAGCAAAGATTCAAGGATACCTGGTCCTTTCATTACTTATTGCTTTTCCCAATGTAATGATGAGTAATATTAATGTAGAATTTAAGATGTTTAAAACTTTTTATATACATTGTATCACTTAAGCTTCCTCAAAATCATTTGAGATAGATATTACTGTATTACCCTCAGTTTTATAAATACAGTGAAACTCACATAGCTTGAATTATTTGTTGATAGTCACACAACTACCAATTATTCCAATATTAGAGGCATGATTTGAATCCAGGTATTTGACAAACCAGCACAAGCATACTATCAGCTCAATTACCCTTTCTTCTCATACTCTTGAAGTCATTACAATTACTATTGAGTTTTAGTGTATGTTTGGAAAATGATAATAGAATTTATTTCTAGCATTGCTCTCATTATGAATGCTGAATGGCTAGAACATTTTTTGAACTTTTTTTGTGTCTCAAATGGTGGTTAGCCTGACTTCAGTATTGTTCTTTAGTCATTTTCAGTCATGTCATCTTCCTTACTTCAGGTCCAGTATTCTATCATGTCACCTAGCTACCCATCATCTGCCAGAGTGGGGGCAATTCAAAATCTGTGGTAGATGTGAATCAGTGTTGAAGGCAGGTTTGTATTGCCACAAGGTCTATAAATCCTTTCCTCCACATTAGAATAATAAATTCAACCCTAGTCTGTATTTGAATTCAAAAAAATGGATCTTCTTGACTCCAAGTCCAGCACTCTTTCCATTGCATTAGTTATTAAAGCAAAATTCAGTAATTTGGGTTTGACAAAATCTGTGGAGGGCTGAAACTCTGAAAAAGTATTCTTGAATCAGATAGCAGAATACTTAAGGCTAATTACCTATTCTATGTGAGATAATGGCTTGATATACATATATTTAAAGGATATGATAATGTGATGGCTCTCTTCATGATTGGCGCTTGCAGAATGTTTGGTGGTAAGATAACGGTAGCCAAGAATTGGAGGGTGGAGAGAGAAGGGTCAATCTCACTTGGCTACAGGACAAGGAGGAGAGAAGCTGGAGACTCCAGACTCCAGAATCCAGGATACAGCTTTGGAAAGTCACATTAACAGCTTGCCTGCCTCCTTCATTTCTTCCCCTAAAGACCAAGAACTTGAGTAATCCTGACTGACTGATCCTGAGGCCCTCCAAGGAAATAGTCTGGACAATTCAAAAATCCATACAAAATGTATGGTACACTTCCCTTAATGCCATTTGTGTGTGATATCTGTCAAGAAACATGCCATTGATTAAGAATCTCTGACTTGGACAGGATTTTAGAAGTTATTGAAACCTTTATCTGATGCATGAGTTCATTCTTCTTGCAATATTTCTTACAAGTGGTAATCCAATTTCTATTTGAATACCTCTACTGACAAGGAATATCCTCCCTCAAGTTTTAGATATTTCTCTTTTAAAGTTTTTTCTTAAATTGAGCTGAAATCTGTCTCTTGAAGTGAACCACTAATGTCAGTTTTGTCATCTGGAGCTAAAGGGAAAAAGTTAATTTCTTTTCTGCATCATGCTCTTTCAAATATTTGAACACAACTAGAATGTTTCTTTCAAGTCCTTTCTCTGGTCTCAGTATATATATGCTCTTGTTTAAAGCTTGTAAGTAATTATTGTAGGAAAATATTGCTGATATTATGTCAAATCATAACTAATTTCCATGAAATGTGATTTGCTCTGCATTATCCTTGATAGTCAGGTGTTTCATTCAAAAGCTAAGGCACACAAAGATGGCTTTAATATAATAGATAAGTCTTTTAGTCAAGATTGGTATCCTCTCAAGGGAATTATTAGTCTTCTTATCATACAATAGTGCTAAAGGAAACCTATGATCCTATTATTACTTAGGTTTTCAGAACCAAATCCTGGAAACTTTCTCTGTAACTCTGATTATTGGATCCAAGAAGGGAAACAACTTAGAAATGAGACTGTCTAATAATTTAATTCAGCAAACATTAAGTGCCTACTGTGAACACAAATCTGTGCTGGATAGCTATAAAGACAAAAAAAAAAAGGGAGTTTCCATTCTCATGGAACTTACCTTCTAATAATAAGGCCCTTTGAGTATTTCATGATGCTATAACACCATTCAAAGAGATCCAAACTAGATCCAACTATACTGAATTTTTCCATGTCAAAGAGTCCCAAATCTCCCTGTTCTTGTCAAGAACACCACCATCCTTCCAGTCTCTCAGGAAAGAAACATTTGTGTCATCTTTAATACCTCATTGTCAATTATTCCCTTTTGTCTCCTTTGTTGCATAATCTTATATTTCTAGCTCTGAACATGGCCTCTTATCCATGCTCACATTTCTCTCCTAGTTCAAATCCTTGTCACCTCTCTGATATACCATTGTGATAACTTCCTGTGATTTGACCTATGATCCTTAAATCTCTTTGGAAGGAGTCTCCAATCACAAAGGGGGACCTCAGGAATAAAGAGTTCCTCTTTGAATTGAATTACAGACTGAGGTGATATTCCAAGATTATGAGATTTCTAATGCATGATGAAGAATTCTGGAATACATCCTAGTGAGAAATTAAACAACAGATTTTAATAAATGTTAGTGCATAAGCTGAAGGCAGCTAGATGGCAAAGTGGATAGAGTGCTAGGCCTGAAGTCAGGACTCATCTTCTTGAGTTCAAATATGTGAAGGGATGATAGTATTAACCATCCCCATTTTAGGAGACAAGGATAATAGGAACATACATTTAGAACTGGAAGGAACTTCAAACACTCTCATTTAACAGATGAGGAAGTCAGTTCTCATAGAATTCAAGTGACCTGTTCTTGGACATATAATTAAGCTAATGTCAGAGGCAGAATTTGCATCTGTTTTTACTCCAATCTCAATGAATCAAAATTTGTAATAATGCTGACTTTCCACTGACATAGCTTTGAGATCTAAGGGTAAATATTTTTTTTTTAGTTTCCCCCTTTCCCCCGCCCCCCCCCCCCAGAGTTAGTATTATGCCATGATAATGCATCTCATTAGGGCTTTCATACAGACTCCTTTGCAATCTTATATGAGTTTTACTCTATCAGTTAGGTGTTACAGTGGATAAAATACTGGATCTAGAATCAGGAAAACCTAAGTTCAAATCCAGCCTCAGACATTTATTAGCTACATGGTTATGGCAAGTCATTTAAGTATTGTCTGCCTCAGTTTCCTCAACTATAACATAAGGGTAATACCTATTTTTTATGGTTATTATGAAAAGTAAGTGGAATAATATGTAAGTCACTTAGCACAATGCCCAACAGTAGGTGCTAAATAAAGCCTACCTGCTTGTCCAAATGTTGAAGATTATGATGTGTGAGGTACAAATTTTAATGCTGGAAAGGCAAATCAAAAATAATAAATCTTCTAAAGTGTGAGAAAGCTGTGTGAGAGGCATGTCCATTTAAAGGACTAAAATTAGCAGTTGTTCCCAATAATCCAGGTCAAGGAGAAGGAATGACTCTTCTCTTCATAAATATTTACATAACATGCAGTGCAACAAAAACTTCCAGTGCCTGAAATTCATACTCTATGTTTCTCATCTATGATGACATGAGCTTGGAAGGTCTCTGATCATGTACCTCATGTGTAAATGAATACAGACAGATTAAAGTCTCCTTTTTTCTTTTTCTTATTCAAAAATGAGACTGATTTTTTACATTTTGAAAGAATTGTCCAAAGTTGTTAAGATAGCAGCAAATTAACACTCCACACACACACACACACACACACACACACACACACACACTTTTTTTTTTTTTTGTCTTGGCACCATGTGCTTTCCAGTGGTGCAGAGTCAAATCAAAAATGAATCCTTTTCTTATAACAATGGTTCAATAGACACAAATATGTGAGTTACTCTTATGGCCTTTGTAGCTACAAAGAAATTTAACACATGGTTCTTGCCCATAATGTAGTTACATGCATGATGAGAAGATAAAATATACATGCAGGAAATTTAGGTAAAAATAAGCCTTTAGAAAATAGCATGTAGAGGTTTTCTTGATCCTCTTAGTTATTAGTGTTTCTCCCTATTTTCCATACTGAAAATTTTCTTTTTTAGTTTGATGATATTTTGCATTTACATATTTATGTTCATGTTGCCCCTTTCTCATTTCTCTTCTTTCCCTATAGAATATAGGATTCATGTGAGTAGCTATCCTACAGGATACAGTGTTATTGTATCCTTGGTGCCCAGGACAGTGTTTAATATATAGGTGCTTAATGAGATGACCTGGATTTTAAACCTAGGACTTAAGAATTCCTGAATTAAAATTCAACCTCATTTAATTATTAGCTGGATGATCTTTGGGGAGTCTCTTACTTTCTATTTTCATTAGTTTCATCATTGGTAAAATGAGAATAATGATAGTACCTATCTTCTAGATTTGCAGTAAGGAACAAATGAGATAATTGTAAAGAGCTTAGCATTGTACTTGGAACATAGCTCAATATGTAATTGTTAGCTTTTCCCCATTAGTTTGTAATCTTGAAAGCAGGGACTAATTTTTATCTATATTTACATCCTGATATAGTATTTAGTACAGCTTAGTACACACAATAGGTACTTAATAAGTGTTTATTATTTGATAGAAAAAGCAGTAATTATTAGGGGTGTTTTGAGGCTTTAGTGAGTCAAAGTATCATTGCCCTTCCTAATACATAAAACATTATTTAATATCAGCTAGTATTATTACCTCTGGCTAAGAATTTATGACGATCAAATTATATATTTCAATTGTTTTGTAGCCTTCATGTAAAAGCAATCATAATTATTTATTGAGAAAGAAGAAGGAACACTTGAATAGAGCCTTGAAGGATGGTTTAGCTTTGGATAGACTGGGAGGAATAGGTACAATGTGTCAGCCTAGGGACAAAATAAGCAAAGACAAAAGGTAGGAAAATATATTACAGAATATATTTTAAAAACCATAGGAATTTTGATTTAGGTGAGGCATATGGTTCACATAGCAAGCAGGATGAAATAAGGATAGAAAAATATAGTGGAATCTGAATATTAAAGGGCTGTTAGTACCAGTCTAAGAACGTAGAATTTTATTCTTTAAGCAAATAGAGTTAGCGAAGGTTTTTGAGCTAGGTCTGTGACAGGATCAAAGTCATGTTAATGGTGGCTAGAGCAGAAGGTGACTTGATTTTTAGTTAATAACTAAACAAAATATGTGACTAAAAATAGATCAATTATGCTGTTATAATAATCCAGAAAAGGGCCACCTATCAGAAGAAAATAAACTTTGGTAGAGCCTTATTTTGATGATGCTTTCCAATAACACAATTTTTAAATGAATGAAATCTTGTTTAGATGTTCTCCTCAGGGTTCCAATATGCACCTTTAATGTCAGTGAGAAGAAGGAAGTTTTATAAAGGAAGAAAAAGGCATTAGATAGCCTGATGTCAATTGTACTTTATGTATCATAACTAGTTTTTGTTGTAGTCTTTTTGAAATAATCACTAGTAATAGCAAACTCCTCTTTCAGGAATCAAAATATCTCCAAAGTACTATCTTTTTTTTGGTAGCAATGCAAATAATAATAGCAAATGATATAATAAACAACATAGCAAATAACAATAATATAATAATTATCATAGAAAACAAAATGTATTCCTCTTAATGTGATTTATGATAACTATTCTGCTTATACAGATTATTGTACAATTAAATTTTTATTATGAATAATACTAGAGTCACACAAGAGCTTAGGTCAATACTTGCTTAGCTTATAATAATAAGTAAAAAGAAAACATTCAAACAATATAGAAAAAAGGGGGGAGGGAGACAAATAATTTAAAGAGTGCTAGAGTTTTAATTTCATGAACTCACTTTAGAATCTGACTCCATTAGTGAATAGTTAAAAATGGAATTGGGGAATTAGGGAAGGAAAAGTTATCTGGAGAGGAAGAACTTGGGATCACAGGCTTTTAGTATCTGCTGAAAAAAAGAAGAGATCAATAGATCCATAGTATGTTAGAGATGGAAAGATCATTGAAATCATCTGGATTCATGTTATTTAATTTAGAATAACTTGCAAATGATAAAATGAAGATTAAAAGAAATTAAAGAATTTGCTCCTAGATAGTATGTTGCACATCTAAAATTAGAATCCAAGTTTCCAAAGTCCAAACATACTTTACAATATCCTGCACTGTTTTCCTGAGGTGAAGAGGCAAGGTTTAGATAAATTTAATTTATAGCAATTTAATTTAAGACATCAAAATGTAAATATCTAGCAGGCAAGTTTAACTTCATTTGTGCTCCAAGAAATTCCAGGTAATGGCAATGCAAGTAAAGGACAAGATAATTGATTGATACTTGTACTGTTATCTTTTATCTGTGGGCATTCTGCCAACATTCACTGTGGTTCTTTACTGGACATATTTGATGAAGATAATACCTGACTATACTACTGAAGTTCTACATCACTATCAAAGTAACCACAGGAATCTATAGTGTTGGAATACAATGAAGTTTATTCCAAGTAGCACTGGAAAAAAAATCTTTTGGAATTTTAGGCTAGTCCAATTTAGCAGGGAAACGAGGATATCAATGTGACTCTTCAAAGTAGCTGCTTTTGATAGTTCTAATTAAATTTCTTATTTAAAATGTTTCTAATATTTCTAATTAAAATGATGGTATCAGTTATTCCTTTAAATTCTTGACTTCTGTAATTTTTATTGCATATTTAGATGGGCTTAAAGAATTTTTGAAGAAATGAGTTGCCCTAGTATAAGAATTATGGTATATATTGCTTATAATAGTCTATCATTAAGGGGTGAATATATAGAAATATAGTGATTGGAATTGGAAAAATACACATTTTTTTGAAGTAGTGTAGTGTTCTGGTTAACTTCCTGGAGGTCTTGGGACCAGCCTTGGTCTCAGCAGAATAATCACCACAAGAATAGTCAAGGATAAAGTCCGGTTTTTATTACCTCCTTCATAGTCTGTCTCCTTTGCCTGGGGCCTGGCTATTTTTCTGAAGTTTCTCTGGGATGGGTCTTGGTTTCAATGGAGGAATGCAAAAGGCAGGAGAGCCACCAGAGGCTCATCAAGTCTTCTCTCTCAAAGTGCAGGAGACCGGAGAGCCACCATGAAGCTGATCAAAGATGGAATCCTCCTTGACTGACTTTGTCCTCAGTTTAAATACTACAATTACATCATTACAGTATACTGATTATAAACCAATCATTATATCACTAGGGAATCATTATTTGTTGTAAGATTAAATCAATCATACTGAACTAGAGAACCCTTGTATTATCAATCCCATTAAGTTAACACCTTGTTATAGTATTAAATCAATCATACTGAGCCTTAAGTATATTTCTCCAGAGTTCCTGCCCTTTACAAAGTAAAGTTAAGTGACTTTCCCAGTCACACAGCTAGTAACCACCTGAGGTCAGCAGGTCCTGCTAATTGCAAGGTTGGTGTTCTTTCCACTGTACCACTTATCTGCCCTAATACAATGATTTTTTTCCTCAATAATATTTTATTTTTCCAAAAACATGTAAAGATAGTTTTCAACATTTTTTTTGTAAGACTTTGTATTTCAAATTTTCCTCCTGCCCTTTTTCTCCCCAATACCAGAGACAATCTGATATAAGCTAAATATATGAAAACCTTTTAAAACTATTCCCATAATTGTTATGTTATGCAGGAAAAACCATACAATTAGGGAACAAACTGTAAGAAACAAAACAAACAACAGCAAAAAAAAAAAAAAAAAAGAAAGAAAGAAATTATGCTTACATGAGCCACATTCACTCTCCATAGTTCTCTTTTTGGATGTGGATGGCATTTTCTATCCCAAATCTACAATAATTAAAAAAAAATTAATAAAACTGTCTTTTAACTTTTCTATTTCATCCTAACTCATTGTTTCACTTTTCCATCATTTTATTACCAGGACCAAAGTCCAAGGATCACAGGACAAAATAGTCAAAACTATGGCAATCTTGTTTTTGACAAACCCAAAGACCCCAGCTTTTGGAATAAGAACTCACTATTTGACAAAAACTGCTGGGAAAACTGGAAACTAGTATGGAAGAAACTAGGCACTGACCCACACTTAATACCATATCACATATCAAATAAGGTCAAAATGGGTTCATGATTTAGACATAAAGAGTGTTTTTATAAGCAAATTAGAAGAACATAGGATAGTTTGCCTCTCAGATCTATAGTATGAAAGGAATTTGTGTCCAAAGATGAACTAGAACTCTTAATTGAACACCAAATAGATAAGTTTGATTATATTAAGTTAAAAAGATTTTGTACAAACAAAAGCAATGAAGACAAGATCAGAAGGGAAGCAATAAATTGGGAAAATGTTTTTACATTTAAGGGTTCTGAAAAAGACCTTATTTCTAAAACACATAGAGAATTGACTCAAATTTATAAGAATCCAAGGTATTCTCTAATTGATAAATGTCCAAACAATATGAACAGACAATTTTCAGATGAAGAAATTGAAACCATTTCTAGCCATATGAAAAGGTGTTCTAAATCAGTACTGATCAGAGAAATTATAGCATAATTATTCAGCCATTCTCCAACTGATAAAGATCCACTCAGCTTCTAGCTTCTTGCCCATATGAAAAGGGCTGCCACAAACATCTTTGCACATGTTGGTCTCTTCCCTTCCTTCAAGATGTCTTTGGGATGTAGGCCTCCAAAAAACACTACTGGATCAAAGGGTATGCACAGTTTGATAACTTTTTCATCATAGTTCCAAATTGATCTCCAGAATGGCTGGATCTGTTCATAGTTCCACCAACAATGTGTTAGTGTCCCAGTTTTCCCACATTCCCTCTAACATTTGTCATTATCTTTTCCTGACATCTTAGCCAATTTGAAAGGTGTGTACTTGTACTTCAGAGTTGTCTTAATTTGCATCCTTCTTTTACCCTTGTTATGAGCCAAAATTTGAAATCTTTTTAATTGTATGCCCATTCATTGATTTCCTCTTTCTCTATTTTATTCATGTAGCTATTTTAAAGATATAAAACTTTTCCTAAGAACTAGTTTGGCTGCATCCCAGAGATTTTGTTATGTTGTCTCATCATTGTTATTCTCTTGGATGAAGTTGTGGATTATTTGTATGATTTCTTGTTTGTCCCACTCATTTGAGACTTTCAGATGTGGAACAATATGGCAGAGTAAAGCCAGGAAACTGTTTGAGCTCTCCCAGTTTCCTTTGAAAACTACATGAAACCAAGGCTCTGAACAGAGTCTGATGGAATGAAACCACTCTCAAGCTTAAGATAGACTGGGAACAACTTCAAGAAAGGTCAGTATCTCTGGAATGAAAAGGGTGTTCAACCCAGCTCAGATGGACTCTGGGAAACACAGTGAGAGAGTCTTAATCACAGCAAATCAGCAAGTAATATCATGAATCCTGGCTCAGGAGAAAAGTTGGTCAGTGGGGCAGCTTCCATGTCCAGCTCAAAAGGTAAACTCTGGGAAACCAGGCTGTTTCCCAAAAAGGGTGGGCAAAATGACCTCATGAAAACACAAGGGGCTCCTGTGCTCATAGCCAAGGCTCAGAGCTGCTCATGAAGCTTGAGATACTATCCACTTTACCTCAGTAGCAAAGATCAACCATAAAAGTAAAAAAAGAAGAACTACCAAAAGAAAAGGAAAGAAAATGATCAAAGAACAGAAAAAAATGTTGACCATAGAAAGTGACTATGGTGACAGGGAAGATCAAAATACCAAGTCAGAGGAGGACAAAATGTCCACAGAAGAAATTTGAAAGAGTCAAGAGTCATATGAATTGGTCTCAAGCCCAGAAAGGCTTTTTGGAAGTTCTCATAAAAGACTTTAAAAAAGCAAATAAAAGGTAAAAGAAAAAATGAGAAAGAATAAGAGATATGCATGAGAGAGTCAACAACTTGGAAAAGGAAGGGAAAAAATTGCCTGAAGAAAGCATCTCCTTAAAAAGTAGAATTAACTGAATGAACAAAGAGATATGAAAGCTAGTGAAAACTATCATACATTAAAACTAGAACAGGCCCAATGGAAGCTAATGACTCAGTGAGAGAGAGTATCAGTCAAAAAAACAAACAAAAAAAAAAAAACGAAAACTAGAAGGAATGAGAAAATGGAAGAAGATGTGAAATAGTTCATTGGAAAAACAGCCAAACCTGCAAAATAGATCCAGAAGAAACAATTTTTAAAAATCCTTGGCCTATTGGAGAGACTTACATGAACTGATGCTAAGTGAAATGAGCAGAACCAGGAGATCATTATACATTTCAGCAATGATACTGTTTGAGGATGTATTCTTATGGAAGCGGATTTCTTCAACAAAGAGAAGATTTAACTAAGTTTCAATTGATTAATGATGGACAGAAGCAGCTACACCCAAAGAAAGAACACGGGGAAATGAATATAAACTGTTTGCATTTTTGTTTTTTTTCCCCGGGTTATTTTTTTACCTTCCCAAGAAGACAAGAGAACTGTTTGCTTCTGCATACATATATTGTATGTAGGATATACTGTGACATATTTAACATGTATAGGATTGCTTGCCATCTGGGGCAGGGGGTGGAGAGAGGGAGGGGAAAAGTCGGAACAGAAGTGAGTACAAGGGATAATGTTATAAAAAATTACCCAGGAATGTGTTCTGTCAATAAAAAGTTATAATTATTAAAAAAAAATCCTTGGCCTACCTGAATGCCATTACCAAAAAAGGAGCCTGGACAGCATACTTCAAAAGATCATTAAGGGAAATTGCCACAATATTCTATAAACAGAGGGAGAAATACTCATAGAAAGAATCCATGGATCACTTCTGGAAAGAGATCCCACAAGGAAAACTAAAGAGACATTGTTGCAAAATTTCAGAGCTACAATCTCAAAAATAAATAAATAAATATATACTGCAAATTGCCAGACTAAAACAATTCAGATCTCAAGGAAGAACAGTCAGTATTTCCTAGGATCTGGCAGCTTCTACAATAGAGGATAGGAGGGCCTGGAATACTTTTACTTTATTCTGGAAGGCATAAGACCTAAGGTTTCAATTAAGAATTAACTACCTAGACAGATTCAGTATCATCTCTCAGGGGAGGTAATGGAGCTTCAATAAATGAAGAGACTTTAAATCATTTCTACTGAAAAAAACCAGAATTTAAAATTTGGAGTATTTTAAAATTAAATCTAGAGAAGTGTCTTTCCCTCCTTCCCTGCCCCCTCATTATATCTTGTAATGTTCTTGTTGGTGGAGTTCTCTGGACCAGCCTGTTTCAGTTCAGTGATCACCATGAGAATAGCCAGATGTTAAAGTCCAAACCCTTTATTATCTCCTTCACAATGTAGTTTCCTTGCCTGGCCCGGGCTAGCTTTCTTGAGGCTTTAAAGAGTCTTGGTTTCAGTGGAGAAGTGAAGGAGGAAAGCCTGCCACCATTGTAGTGTGAAATGGAGTGAATGAATCTGGCTCTGAGTCACTGGACTTGTGTTTCAGCCCCCAGCCACCACAAAGGTGGACTATGGAATGAATCTGTTTCTGAGTCCCTGCCAG
Source organism: Antechinus flavipes (assembly GCF_016432865.1). Classification (NCBI taxonomy): domain Eukaryota; kingdom Metazoa; phylum Chordata; class Mammalia; order Dasyuromorphia; family Dasyuridae; genus Antechinus; species Antechinus flavipes. The sequence continues at coordinate 285,149,592 of NC_067398.1, read as the reverse complement.
CTGTTGCATATTCTATTAAATTACATCATTGTAGGTGTCAATCTTGTAGAACTATGTTAAGTACTAAGTACATGTACTGAACTAGAGAACTATTAATCACAATGCTAAACTAGATAACAATTGTCTTATCAATTCCACTTAGCATCTTTTAAGAATCCTTATTTTAAGTTCAGAGTTCTGGCCCATAACAATGTCTGACCTCAAGTCAATATATTTAAAACTGCAAAAATAAGTTTTTTTGCCTTTTTCAGACACTTTGATCAGAGCTTTTATGTTATAACCTTAAATACAATCTTTTAGGATTTCTGTAATTTGTTTTAAATGTATATTAACATTTTTTTTAAAAAAGTAATGTTGGTGAAAATTGTGAGAGAAACATAGTTTTCTTGATTTTTAAATTATGAAATAGTAACTCTCTCCAGGTTCTGACAATGAATAGCAGCAAGAAAAAAAGAAGAGTGAGTATAATTTGAAATTTACAAAATGGTATACAGTCAAGTTTTTTTGTAAGTCAGTTTTAGTTGTGGGGAGTTAAGAGGAATCAAATTGGAGGACACCATATGTTCCAACTCTTCTTGAAATATACTGTCAATTTAAAAATCTTTTGCAGTAGTGAAATGCTTAGAATAAATAGGCTTTGTGTAAAATATACTACTAAGTAGTTACAATTATAAATTAAATTGCTGCATGATATTTTGGAAAATAGATCCATATTTGATGGAATTTGTTCTGGTCACATTTTAAGTGAAATTCATTATTACTTATTATTAATCCACTTTGTGGATTAACAGATTTATTTCTCCTTTTCACTGAAAATGATTCTTCAAGGAATGTTGAACATTCCTTTATCATGGAAGTTGTTAGACTTGGTTTTAAATCAAGTTACTTCTGTTTTGTGATTTGTGAATTGTTTAAAAGTGTGTAACTTCAGTTTGATAATTTACTATACTATAAATCTTGTTAGAAAAGTGAATTCATTTGGGTTATGGATTTAATTGTTAAAAGACTAATGTAAATAAGCAAAATCAGTAACAGAGTATTGTGTAATTTCAGTTTGATAATTTACTGTACTACAAATATTGTTAGAAAAGTGAATTCATTTGGGTTATGGATTTAATTGTTAAAAGACTAATGTAAATAAACAAAATCAGTAACAGAGTAGTAACTGAGTTAGGGTGCCGGTGTTTTAATATTTCAGAATCTAACCCCAAGCTTAGGTACTTAAAATGCAATGACTTGACTTAAATTAAGAATTAGATATTGCAAAGGAAAAAAAAATAGGAAATAATTCTGGTTAAATTTCAGGATAAATCTGTAGGAAGTTATTTGATTATTATCTATAAACATTAAAGTATCCTTTTACTATTTATTATAATTCACCTGTTAAGTAATTCTGAAAGCTTTTAAGTTTCTGCCTTAGGAAATTGGCCCCACCCTGACAACAGTAAATTAAATTCCTTAGAGGTTTTCTTTGCCTACGCAAAGAACTTGAAACTTAGAATCTAATTAATAATAGTCTAGTTCAGCACACTTTAAATGAATTTGATGATAACAGATATGAATTTAAACTGTAAAATTTTATATGTATTCACTAGTATAAGAAGCCTGAAATTCCTTGGAAACTGGAATACTAAAGGCAGATTCTTATCTGATACCTCTCAAAGAAAAATAAAGGAGCAAAGTTCTTTTGCTCTTTGATATATAATGTTCCAAGATCTGTGGTTTTTTAATGTGGCTGGTGTTAGGTCTTAGGTGATTCTGATTGTGCCTCCATCATATCTGCATTAGTTTCTTCCTGTTACTTGTAGTATTTTCTATTTGACTTGGAGGTTTTGGAATTTGGCTTTCATGTTCCTGAAGATTTCCTTCTAGGATCTCTTTCAGATGGAGATTAGTGATTTTTTTTTCTATTTCTATTTTCCTCTCTTGTTCTAACACTTAAGGACAAATTTCTTTAATTATTATTATACTATTGAATCAAGATTCAATTGAATTATACTAATTGAATTATACTATTGAATTATACTAATTATTATACTATTGAATCAAGATTCTTTTTTTTTTTTTTTGATTGTAGTCTCCAAGTGAACTGGTTGTTCTTAAATTTTCTTTTAATCTGTTCTCCAGATCAATTTTGATCTTATGAACTGTCTCACATTCTCTTTTATTTTTTCATACTTTATATTTTGTTTTATTGTTTCATGGTATCTTATAACTTCATTGGCTTCTCTGTGCCCCATTCTAGTTTTCAATGAGTCATTTTCTTCTTTAAGATTCTAGATCTACATTTCTAGTTGGTTGACTTTCTTTTCAAAATCTCTCATTTTTCTTGGATTGTTCTATTTTTAAAAAATGTCTTCGATATCTCTCATTTGATTTTTTTAAGTCTTTTTTGAGTTTTATGAATTCTTTTGGTTAAATGACCATTTGATATTATCCTTTGGGGTAGGAGAGACTTTTATGTTTTACTATACTCTCTAAAGATGAATCCCGTCTTCCTCTATTCCTGGTAACTTTCTCTTAGAAAGTAACTTTTTCTTCTGCCTGCTCATTAAAAAAAAATTATAGCAGATTGTTCTGAATCAAGAAAGGATTCTTCCTCTCTCCCTTCTCCTCTCTGGCATAGAACTGAAACTAAAACTTCCACTTTACTGTCAATGCCTGAAGCCAGCAGCATCCTTCCCTACTATTTCAGCTTTTAGTGGCTATGTGTTGTTTATTCACACCCAAGGCTCACTCTTGGCAGCACAGCAGGACTCGGTGTCCTTTATCAGCAGAGGTTCTTTTAATCTTGGCTCAGACACTGGATTCTTCATATTGTCTGGGTGGTGAAAATTCCTTTGGTTAGGAGTGAGGCTACTTCTAAAGTCCTTTGGCTTTGCACAAAAAAAAATATTTATAGCAACTCTCGAAAAGTGAAATAAGGAACCAGAAGAACATTGTGTACAGTAATAACAATATTAACAGGATGATCAACAGTAAAGGAACCTTAACTATTCTGTTTAAAACAATTTCAAAAGATCCATGATGAAAAATGCTATCCACTTCCAGGGCAAGAAATGATGAACTCTGAATGCAGATTGAAGAATACTTCTTTAAATTTCCTATTTTTTTTCCCATCATGGCTAATAATAAAATGTTGTATGATTTCACATGTATAATTTAAATAAAATTCCCTGCCTTCTCAAGGAGAAGGAATAGGGGAGTATTGATGGATTATTTTTATCTGTAATTTAGAAATATTTTTTAAAAATTGAAGTATGAGTGGGTAATTGTGAATCATGATTTAATAAAAGTTTACAGAATGAAAATGGAAGTTTAGTGAATGGCCACACTGAAACAAATAAAAAATGAGGAATGATATATAGCATAAGGTACGTATAAAGTTGATTCAGAAAATATAGTTATCCAAGAGTCTTTTGATTAGTCTATATTATTCTTTGTGTTTACATATACATTACCATATAGACAATGTTTTTGTGTGGGTTATAGATATCAAAAGAGATTGATTATTGTCCTGTTGTTTTATGGTTTGTAGTATCTGGGAAACATACTGGGATTTTGGAGGCTTATGCTATCCTTGAAGAATCATTTTCAGTGAAAAGGAGAAATAAATCTATTAAATAGAAATGTAAGCTCTGGGGGTGAAGGACAATCCTTTTTTCAGTATTTGTATATCTTAGTATTTTTCACATAGTAAGAATTTAATAATTTTTTACTTAATGAGTTTGAATCTGTCTTTAGGCACTTACTACCTGGATAAATCACTTAATCACTTTTTTAATCAGTTCCCTCATGGGGATAATAATTGCACCTCACTTCCAAGGTTGTTGTATAAGTCAAAGGAGATAATAATTGTAAGATGATTACCACAGGTCCTAGCACATAGGAAGTACTACATGCACACACACACACACACACACACACACGTATGTTAGCTCTTAATATCATTATCATTACTATCTAACTGAATTGGACCAAGCTCTGTAGAGATCAGAATTTGGGGCATCATTAAGGATGCAACAATAATTAGGAATTTGTGATCATTTAACTGGAGCCAGGCTACAGTTTATTTTCCCTCACTTTACGAAGAGAGAGATTGTTAAATAAGTGTTATTAAGATGCCAGTGGTATGTTGAACATGTATAAGAGAATTGCTTTTAAATAATCTAATACATTAATTGTAGATATGCAAATATTGCTGCTAATTACAAGTGAGTCTTATCTATTAACTAAAAAAGGCTTTAGAGGAAACCTACATTTGCAAATGCTATTGGCAGTTCCAGTTGCCATAAGTAATGGTAAATAATATTCTTTCTTTAAAATATTCTATGCCATATATTTTCTTCCATTACTTCACAATAGTTCCAATACTCTATTTGTCCAATTTAATGAGGTTTCACCATAATAGAAATTTGCATTGTATTTTCCATGTAGTTGACAGCATTTCTTTTTTGTCAATCACATAATTCCTTGTAATTACTGAAATTACAATTACTAGTTTTGTACATTAAAGAAATTAATTTAAATGACAATAGATTGCTTAACATCTCCTCCAACTTACAGTACTGTCAGAGGCATTAACTTGTTCTTGAAGTTATTTTTGAAATGATTACCATTTTAAGATCATTTCACACACACACATAATCTGTAATGTAAAACTTAATTCCAGTAGTTCAATTTGAGGAAATTACAAGTTTTTCACTGAAAACCATATGTGTGTGTATTCATACATGTGAACACATACACATACACACATGCATGCCTACCCCCTCACATATATATGTATGTATGTATATGTGTTTATATGTATGTATATAATTTTAAATTCAGAGATTTCAAAGTGTCCTTTCATACAATCCAAATCAGGATTTTCCTTTTAGAGAAGATGAAAACCCTACATTATACAAAATTACTATAAAATTCTATGTCTTTCTCTATCTGATATTTAAAGTTATGATTACGACAGGTTGTCCATATTCAAGTGAATAGAATTATTCTCTATGGCTGTTTTCTATCAGCCTAAACATATGGCTTCTTACTCAATCCCTTGGCTGACACTGCTAGGGTTTCTTTCTCATATCAAGGACCCACCTTTCCCTCAAAGATAAAAAAAACCATAAAAACAAAAAGTCCACTCAAGCTGGAAATGGTAGTACAGGTGACCCAGAGAACAATTCTGAAAGTACAGTCATTTCTCTATTGAGCTTGAATTTTATCCCTTAGTGGATTCTTTAGCCATATCACTGTAGTTGGTCCTTCTCCTTTTTGGTCAGATTCTCCTCTGTACTTCTTCCTCTCTGTCCAACCAAATCCTCTCACTCCCTGATCACCAGGATGCTTTTGGTACTGTTACTCTTACAAGCACAATCTTTTCCCCATCTCAAATCTGCTGATGTTAAACTCAACAGTTGGTCTGGCATTATCATATAACTTATGGTTTTTGTTGTTACTGTGTTGATAAAATACTTTTAATTCTTCGTTTCACTTAAGCCCTTATGCAACCTTGTGAATGAGATGGAGATTAAAAGGCTCATTACCTGAATTTTGTTATGGGCCAGAACTTGAAACAAGGTGCTAAGTCACTGGAATTAATAGAGATAATGCTTATGTACTTAGTTCACACCTTTAAGAGAGTTCAAGCCAACTAGGGACTCTGAGAGATTCACAAATCAGGATAGTTGGGAGATTCACAAGTCCAGGAGATTCACAAGTCAGAAGGACAAGCCCACTAGAGGATCCCACTAGAGAGCCCACAATCCCACTTTCAGAGGAGGAGTCAGATTCATTCCAACTCTACTTTTGTGCTGGCTGGAGACATTCGGAAGAGGAGAGGCTGAAGCTGGAAGAGGCAAAGGACTAGCAACAGGAGCTCTTGGAATGAAGGAAAGAGATAGGACTCAAAGAAAGCTAACTAGGCCCCAGGAAAGAGATTCAGAAGCCTGAGACAATAAAGGATCTGGACTTTAACAGCTGGCTGCATTTGAGGTGATTATTACTCTGAGCTGAAACTAAGGCGGCTCCCAGAAGCCCCCCAAGAAACCTGCTCCCAGAGAATGAATATATTTTAGAGAAGAGAACATTACAGCATTTCACAGATGAGGATACTGGTGATTGTTGAAATGTCATATTCACACAACTGGAAGTTAACTGGAAGGTGTACTTTAAATTTAAGTTTTTACCATATACCAAGATAAAGTCGAAATGGTTTCATGATCTAGATGTAAATAATGATATTGTAGACAAATTAGAATAACATAGGATAATTAATCTTTCAGATCTGTGGAAGAGGAAGGAATTTGTGAACAAAGAAGAATTAGAGATTGTTACTGATCATGAAATAGATATTTTTGCTTACATTAAGTTAATAAGTTTTTGTACAAACAAAACTAATACAGACAAGATCAGAAGGGAAGCAATAAACTGGGAAAACATGTTTACCTTCAAAGGTTCTGATAAAGGCCTCATTTCCAAAATATATAGGGAATTGACTCAATTTTATAAGAATTCAAGCCATTCTCCAATTGACAAATGGTCCAAGGATAAGAACAGACAATTTTCAGAGGATGAAATTGAAACTATTACCACTCATATGAAAGAGTGTTCCAAATCATTATTGATCAGAGAAATGCAAATTAAGACAATTCTGAGATACCACTACACACCTGTCAGATTGGCTAAGATGACAGGAAAAGATAATGACAAATATTGGAGGGGATATGGGAAAACTGAGACACTGATACATTATTGGTGGAACTGTGAACAAATCTAACCATTCTGGAGAGCAATTTGGAACTATGCTCAAAAAGTTACCAAACTGTGCATACCCTTTGATCTAGCAGTATTTCTACTGGGATTATATTCCAAAGAGATCTTAAAGGAGGGAAATAGACCCACATGTGCAAAAATGTTTGTGGCAGCCCTTTTTGTAGTGGCAAGAAACTGGAAACTGAATGGATGCCCATCAGTTGGAGAATGGTTGAATAAATTATGATATATGGATATTATGGAATATTATTGTTCTGTAAGAAATGACCAGCAGGATGATTTCAGAGAGGCTAGGAAAGATTTATATAAACTGATGCTGAGTGAAATGAACAGAACCAGGAGATCATTATACTTGGCAACAACAAGATTATATGATGATCAATTCTGATGGATATGGCTCTCTTCAATGATGAGATGATTCAAACCAGTTCCAATTGTTCAGTGATAAAGAGAGCCATCTACACCCAGAGAGAAAAATGGGGGAACTGATTGTGGTTCACAACATAGCATTTTCATTCTTTTCGTTGTTGTTTGCTTGTATTTTATTCTGCTTCTTTTTTTTTTAACTGATAATCAAATTTTTCTTGTATGGCACAATAATTTTATAAATATGTATGCACATATTGGATTTAACATATATTTTGACCACTTTTGATATATATTGGATTACTTGCCATCTAGGGTAGGGTGTGGGGGAAGGGAAGAAAAAATTGAACACAACATTTTGCAAAGGCATGTAATACAGAGAATTGAGGCTACTAAAAAATAACCTTGATCACCATCAGAATTTTGAACTGGGAAACCTTTGGATATAATGTAGTAAATAGGTAGAGCAATGGATAGAACTCTGGTCAGGATTACTGTACTTCAAATCTGGTTGTAGATACTTACCCTGATGTTGTGACCATGCGCAAATAATTAAATCTCTGTCCCTGCCACAGCAATTCCTGATCTGTGAAATAAGGATCACAATAGCATCTATTTCCCCAGGTTGTTGTAAGAATGAAAATATAGTAATTGTAAAGCTCTTTACAAACCTTAAAGCACTATATTATTGCCATTATTTTTATTTTATCATTGTTATGTAGTAACATGTATTTGATGTGTGGTCATTGAAGGATGAGTATTCTTTGGTAGACTTTGGTAGACCAATCTATTACAATCAGAAGGTTTTCCAAATGGAAAGTGAAAGCTCTGAAATATGTAATATTAAGGATTAGTAAAGTCATATGGAGTACAAGTTTTGACTATGTGGTGAGTTGTCTTCACTTTTTCCATTTCAGACAAATAGATTTTTTTAATAATAGAAGATTTCCTTTAATGAAAATCTCACCTTAGTTCATCTCTTATATTGAGCATAGAAAAACATCACCAGGAATTTATAGAGATTTTTAAAAAAAGAGATCACCCCTAACTTACTAGGATAGTGTTCTAATTTTGTGTGTCTAAAATTAAAATAACATTTAGGAACTGATATTTGCTAACTCCTGCTGTTGTAGATATAAAAATTTTAGGATCTTAAATATATTCCACCAAATCATTTATAATGTGTTCAGTGATCTGTATACTGATTAATTTAGAAAGTTTTGAGCTTATAGTCACTTCTAATTCTAATACTTTCTGTTACGACAGTTCACTTATTTCAGTAATGTCTGACTCTCATATTGTCTTCACCTTTAGTTTAAAAAAAACTTAGTGACCTTTTTCAGATGTCTCTATAGTTGAATAAAATACTAGTTAAAAGAACGGTTTGCTAAATAAAAAGTCATATTAATAGCATGAGTTATATTTAAAATGTTGACAAGTGAATAGTCTAAATGATGTAGTATTATTCATGAAATGTTTTAAGAAGTAGGTTTCCTAAAGAATTTTGAGTGGATCTTTTCTAGAGGTTCTTTGGAAAGATGTGGACACAAATAACAAAAGCTCAAAAAATTTAGATAAATTGAGTCTTGTAACACTGGAAGTAATATTACATTGATTAGAACATGGGACCAGAGAAGTATTATTTTTTCCACTTTGATTTTTGATTGATTGAGTTTAAACACACATTGACTTATGAGTCGTGTTGAGAGAGAAAAATCAGAACAAAAGGGAAAAACCATGGGAGAGAGAAAAAAAAGGTAAGCATAGCTTATGTTGATTTACATTGTCTCCATAGTTCTTTTTCTGCATGCAGATGGCATTTTCTATTGGGAAATTGCCTTGGCTCATTAAACCACTGAGAAGAATCAAGTCTTTCATAACTGATCATCACACAAACTTGCTGTTTATAATGTGTAATGCATCATTGGTTCTTCTTGTTTCCCTCAGCTTCACTTCATGTAAATATTTCCAGGCCTTTCTAAAATCAGCTTGTTCATCATTTTTTATAGTACAATAACATTCCATTACCTTCATATACCACAATTTGTTCAGCCATTTCTCAATTGATAGGCATCCATTCCTTTTCCAATTCTTTGCTACTACAAAAAGAGCTGCCACAAACATTTTGCACAATGTTGGTCCTTTTTTCTCCTTTAAGATTTCCTTGAGATACAGACTCGGTAATAGCACTGTTAGGTCAAAGAGTATGCACACTTTTATATCCTTTTGAGCATAGTTCCAAATTGTTCTCCAGAATGGTTAGATACACTTTTCTTGATGTCTCATAGAGTAATTAGCTTCCATTTGCCCAACTCTAGTTCTTAATGTATAATTTTTCTTCAATTAGATTTTGTATCTCTTTTTCTGTTGGTTAATTCTACTTTTGAAAGTGTTGCTTTCTGCACTGGATTTTTTTTTTTTTTTGGCCAATTGTATTTTTTTAAGAATTGCTTTTCCTTTCCAAGCTGTTGATTCTTTCTTGTATACCTCTCACTTCTTTGATCATTTTTTTCTTGTACCTTCCTTATTCACCTTTTAAAATCTTTTATAAGCACTTCCAAGAAGCCTCTTTGGGCTTGAGACCAATTCATTTTATATTTTAACTGTGTATATTTTCTTTTTGTTTGAATTTGTGTTTTGGTCTTCCCAGTATCCATAGTCACTTTCTATGGTCAGGTTCTTTTCTTTTTTTTTTTTTTTTTGCTCATTTTCTTTCTTTTTCTTTTGGTATTTTCTCTTTTTTTATTTTTATGGTTGAGCTCTGCTCCTGGGGTAAAGGGGATGCTGTTCCAAACTTCCTATTTGCAGGGGGTAGCTTTGCCTGCTCTTTTCAGGAAACAGCCAGCTTTCCCTGAATTTGCCTTTTTATCCAGGACAAAGGCTGCTTGCACTGATGTGCTCCTCTATTGAACCATGATTAAGAATCTCAGTTGCTGATTTGCTGTGATTAAGACACACTTACTGGATTTCTTAGATTGTCTGAGCTAGACTGAGCACCCTTTTAACACCAGTGAAACTGACCTATCTTGAAATGTTTCCAAACTCTCTTTTTTTCTTATTTTATTTTATTTTATTTTTTAAATACACATTGCTTTATGAATTATGTTTGGAGGAAAAAAAATCAGAGAAAAAGGAGAGATAATGGGAGAAATTATGGGAGAGATAAAAGCAAGCAGAAAAAAGAATTGAACACAGCAATGTAAATGTTGATTTATATTCAGTCTCCTTAATTCTTTTATTGTTCTTGTTGCAGAAATGTTGACTTTGGAAAAATGAAAAAGAAATTAAATGAATTAGAATAGGCAATGTGAAAATAAAACTATCACTCTTTCAGATGATATCATGATGTACTTAGAGAATACTAGAAAATCTTGCCAAAACCTACTTGAAACAATTAACAGCTTTAGTACAGTTGCAAGATACAAAGTAAACCCAAAGAAATCATCAGCATTTCTGTATATTACTGACAAAGCCCAGTGGCAAGGGAAAGAAAGAAAAATTCTATTTAAAATTATTGTAGACAAGGGGCAGCTAAGAGGTGCAATGGATAGAGCTACAGCCCTAAAGTCAGGAAAACCTGAGTTCAAATCTGGTCTCAGAAACTTCACACTTCCTAGCTGTGTGACCCTGGGCAAGTCACTTAACCCCAATTACCTCATCAAAAAATAAAATAAAATAATGACTATAGACAAAATAAAATATTTGGGTATCTACTTGACAAGACAAGTCCAGAAAGAATACAAAAACAAGTACAAAACATTTTTCACATAAATAAGACCAGATATGAACAAGTAGAAAAATATTGATTGTTCAGATTGAGCTAATATAATAAAAATGACAATTCTGCCAATTTAGTTCATCTACTTTTTCAGTTCTATACCAATAAAACTGCTAAAAAAAATAGTTTGTAGAACTTTAAAAAATAATAATAAAAAATTCATCTGAAAGAATAAAATGTTATAAATCCTACCCTGTCCCACACATCTTTTTTAAACTGATTTTTTTATTCAAATAAAACACATAGAAATAATGAGGGATGAAGAAAAAGAAAGATTTATATGTAGGGTGCAATGACTATAAAAAATTAGTCAATAAACATTGCTTAAGCACCTATCATAGGCTCAGTGTTATGCTAAGACCTGGAAGAATCATTGCACAATAATATTGTTAGAGATGGTTACATTTTAAAAATACTTAAAGATTCAAATTTGGCTTCCATGTTGACACATTTCTTTTGAAAATGTTCTTTCATTGAATAATTGCAGGCCCAGATGGAGTAAAAAAAGCAGGGGTCACAATCCTATTCTCAGATGAAGCAAAAGCAAAAATAGATCTAATTAAAAGAGATAAGGAAGGAAACTATGTCTTGCTAAAGGATACCATAGATAATGAAGTAATATCAATATTAAACATATATGCACCAAGTGGTACAGAATCCAAATGCCTGAGGAGAAGTTGAGAGCTACAAGAAGAATTATACAGCAAAACTATACTAGAAGGAGATCTCAACCTTGCTCTCAGGACTAGATAAATTGAACCACAAAATAAATAGGAAATAAATCAAAGAGGTAAATAGAATACTAAAAAAGTTAGATATGATAGACATTTGAAGAAAATTGAATGGAAACAGAAAGGAATATACTTTTTTTCCTCAGCATCAAAAATTGACCATGTATTAGGGCATGAAAACTTCAAAATCAAATGCAAAAAGACAGAAATGGTAAAGGCATTTTTTTCCAGATCATGATGCAATAAAAATTACATGCAATAAAAGGCTAGAGAAAAATAGACCAAAAATTCATTGGAAACTAAATAATCTAATTCTAAAGAATAAGTGGGTAATAATTTCATCCAAGAAATTGGCAATAATGAGAAAACATACCAAAACATAAGGGATACAACCAAAGCAGTTCTTAGGGGAAGTTTTATATCTCTAAATGCTTACTAGCATAAAATAGAGAAACAGAAGATTAATGAACTGAGTATGCAACTAAAAAAGCTAGAAAAAAGAACAGATTATAAACCCCCAATTAAATATCAAATTTGAAGTTCTGAAAATAAAAACAGAAATTAATAAAATAAAAGAAAGAAAACTTGAATTTATAAACAAAAATAAAAGTTGGTTTTATGAAAAAACCAACAAAATAGAAAAATATTTTGTTAATTTGATTAGAAAAATGAAAGAAGAAAATCAAATTGTTAGTATCAAAAATGAAAAATGGAAACTTTCCATCGATGAAGAGGAAGTCAGAGCAGTATAGATTATTTTGCCCAACTATACATCAATAAGTCTGATAATCTAAATGAAATGGAGGAATACTTACAAAAATGTAGATTGCCCAATTTAACAGAAGAGGAAATAAATTATTTAAATAGTGCCATTTTATTTTTATTTTTTGCCTTGTAGAACTTTTTTTGTTATTAAACCTTTTTATTTACAAAACATATTCATGGGTAATTTTTCAACATTGAGCTATAGTCCCCTTTTAGAAAAAGAAATTGAATAAGATATTAATCAACTTCTTAAGAAAATATCTCCAGGGTCAGATGGATTTATATGTTAAATCTATCAAACATTTATTTTTTAATTAAAGCTTTTTTTTTATTTTCAAAACAAATGCATGGATAATTTTTCAACATTTAATCCTTGCAAAACCTTGTGTTCCAAATTTTTCCCCTTTTCTCCCAACCCCCTCCCTTAGGTGACAAGTAATCCAATATGTGTTAAACATGTTCAATTCTTCTATACATATTTCTACAATTATCATGCTGCTCAAGAAAAATCAGATCAAAAAGAAAAAAAAATGAGAAAGAAAAAAGTGCAAGCAAATAACAACAAAAAGAGTGAAAATGCTATGTTGTGATCCACTCTACCAAATACTTAAAGAAAAATTAATTTCAATACTATGCAAAATATTTGAAAAAATGTCTACCAAATTATTTTTATGACATAGATCTGGTGCTGATACCCAAACCAGGTAGGATCAAAACAAAGAAAGAAAATTATAGACCAATTTCCCTAATGAATATTTATACAAAAACTTTAAATAGAATATTAACAAAGAGATTTTAGCAAGTTATCTCCAGCAAAATGCACCCTGACCAAGTAGGATTTATTCCTGGCATGCAGGGCTGGTTCAGTATTAGGAAAACTTAGCAAAATTGACTATATCAATAACCAAACTATCAAAAATCATGATTATCTCAATAGATGCAAAAAAAAGGCATTTGAGAAAAATCCATAATTTCTAGTTAAAAACACTAGAAAATATAGGAATAAATGGAGTTATCCTTAAAATGATCAGTAGCATCTATTTAAAATCATCAGCAAGAATCCTATATAATGGAGATAAACTGGAACCATTCCAAATAAGATCAGGGATGAAACAAGTTTGTCCATTATCACTATTATTATTCAATATTATATTACAAATGTTAGCTTTGGCAGTAAGAGAAGAAAAAGAGATTAAAAGAATTAGCATATCTAATGAGGAAACCAAATTGTCCCTGTTTGCAGATGATATGATGGTACAAGTAGAGAATTTTAGAGAATCAACTAAAAATCACTGGAAACAATTCACAACTTTAGCAAACTTGTAGGATACATAAATCATCAGCATTTATATTATATGTTATTTATGTTACATTACCAACAAAGTCCAATAACAAGAGATATAAAGAGAAATTCTATTTAAAATAACTGTAGATAACATAAAATATTTGGGAATCTACCTGTCAAAGCACAGTCAAGAACTATATGAACATAGCTACAGAATACTTTCCACACAAATAAAGTTGGTTCTAGTCAACTGAAAGAATATCAAGTGGTTAGTAATGCTAATTTTAAGTTCATATATTTTAACATGCCTCTATGAATTCTTTAAAATTTCAGAATAGTAAGAAAAAAAAACATTCATTTTCTGAATGAAATTTTAGTTTCAAGGCCAAGTTGAGAATTTTTTTTAACCTTTCTGACTTTCATTACATGTATTTGTTTATAAATTTCAGGTTTGTAATTCTGTGTGTTTTGCATTTTTTGGCAAAGTAATGATGTTTACAAGCTGAAATGTTTTTTTTAAAATATAACATTTTATGTGTTCAAATATAATATTTTATGTGCTCATGCAAATTAACTTTGATACAAATTGTATAATCTACTCATAGCTGTGAAATATTTTATGATCAATCAATGTTAAGGAGTTGATAAAAGAGGCATCAAAAAGAGGCATGAAGATATACACCACTGTATAAGAGTATTTGAGGGTATAAAAACTAATGGAAATGTAAGTGATAGCCTTGTTGTAACATAATATAGATGACCAATTTATGTTTAATATATTCATTTATATCTTTACTGAACTGTTATCCTGTATTACCAGTTAAGCTGTGGACTTTTAAAATAAGGATATCCCACAGGCATCTCAAAGTCATTTTCAAAATAGAGTCCATTTTCATTTCTCCAGAATACCCATCCTTTTCCCAAAATTCTCTATTAACTTAGAGAGTTGACTCATAAATCAAAATGCCATATTTTATACCAAATCTTCTTATAATTTATAATAGTGCTTGCTTTTATCCCCTCTTCTCTACTTTTTCACCACCATGGTTCAGGAATTTGACATCCCTCACCAGAACTTCTACAACAGCTTCCAATTTGGTTTTCCTGCCTCAAGCCTTTCCTTCATTTCAACCCATTCTCCAAACAACTACCCAATGAAATTTTCCCAAACCATACTGATAATATTATATCCCACTCATACATCATGATTCATACCAAATTAAAAAAAAAAAAGAAAGAAAGAAAGAAAGAAAAAAGTTCAGTGGACCACTTTTGCCTCAAGAATCAATGATAAGCTCCCTAGTTTGATATTTTAAATTATTTACAACTTAGCCCCTCCCTATCTTTCCAGTATTATTTTACTTTTCTCTCCTTGTCTTACAGACTCAATTTTCATAAGATGTGCTTCTGCACTAGCTGTCCCCCTTGTATGAAATGACCTTCTTTCTTATTTTTCCCTCTTGAAACCAGAATTTTCCTTCAAAATTCAGTTCTGGTGCTATTTTTTTTTTGTAAAATTCTTCCATCCTTCCCAGTCCCCATTTTACCATTTATTAATTTTGTATATTGTCACTACATATTATTTCCAAATAGAATATAAACTCTTTAAGATCACAGCATTTGGTATAGTGTGGCCTAAGATGAGTACTTATTAAATGCTTATTACTTGATTGATTGATTATCAAACTAGACAGAAGAGATGAATGATGAGTTCTTATAAAAATCTTGCTAAGAGTCAAACTATATAGGCACAGGAGATCTAAAATTCTGAAAAATCTGTTGGAAGTCTTATTTTCCTAAATGTCTAGAGGAGTGAAATGAAAAGAATATCTTCAAAGTTCTCTATCAGGTCAAATCATTCAGAGGAGTTATATCCCAGGTTAATAACAGAAATTATTATAGATTTAACTATCTAATCAATGTCAATGCAATGTAAAAGGCGGGAAGATACTGCCTTTCAAAAAAGAAACAAAGGCAGATTACAGAAATTATAGGTTGATGATACTTAAATTGTTCTTCAGAAAAATATGTAAAATAGATTATTAAGTAGATTGCTTTTGGGAAACATTTGGGAAAACAAGTAATGATCATTATAAGCCAGCCTAAGCTCAATAGAATAAGGCAATGAGAGAATATCTTCATTGCTGTTATGACAGATTTACTACACTGGCTAATCAGGGGAAAGTATTTTCATCATTAATCTAAATTTCAATAAGGTATTTGACAGTTTTTAGTGCTATCCATGTAATTCAACAAGCATTTATTAAGGGGTATAAGATATGGGTGTCAGTGCAATTTGGCAGATTCCTTAACTGATTTAATAATCATATAAAGCAATTAGGTAGCACAGTGGATAGAGAACTGGGCCTGAAGTTAGGGTAGACGAGTTCAAATCCAACCTCAGAAACTTTCTAGTTTTGTGACCCTGGTTAAATCAGTTAATGTCTAATTTCCTCAGTTCTTCATCCAAAATGGGGCACATAATAGTATCTACTTCCCAGGGTTGTTGTGAGGATCAAATAAGAAGATAATTGTAAAGCATTGCTACATTGTAACTACTATATAAACATTTATTCCCTTCCCATGTCAAAAAAAAAGTTTTGATGTGAGCTTTGTGACGTGTTACAGATTTAATTCATTTCCTTGTCACTGAATTTCACAGGTAATTTCACTCTAATCCTAATTTTATGAATGAAAAAATTGAGATCTGTAGAGCCTTAATGAAGAAGTATATTCTTCAAATGCTGGCTCTTCCACTTACTTAAAGTGTATAATTCTAAGCCTCAGTTTTTTTTAAATAACTTTTTATTGATAGAACCCATGCCAGGGTAATTTTTTTTTACAGCATTATCCCTTGCATTCACTTCTGTTCCGATTTTTCCCCTCCCTCCCTCCACCCCCTCCCCTAGATGGCAAAAAGTCCTTTACATGTTGAATAGGTTACAGTATATCCTAGATACAATATATGTGTGCAGAACTGAACAGTTTTCTTGTTGCACAGGGAGAATTGAATTCAGAAAGTAGAAATAACCCGGGAAGAAAAACAAAAATGCAAGCAGTTTATATTCATTTCCCAGTGTTCTTTCTCTGCTTCTGTCCATCTTTGATCTGAATTAACTCTCTTTATCGAAGAGATCCACTTCCATCAGAATATATCCTCTTCCATCAGAATATATCCTCAAACAGTATCGTTGTTGAGGTATATAATGATCTCCTGGTTCTGCTCGTTTCACTTAGCATCAGTTCATGTAAGTCTCGCCAGTCCTCTCTGTATTCATCCTGCTGGTCATTTCTTACAGAACAATAATATTCCATAACATTTATATACCACAATTTACTCAACCATTCTCCAATTGATGGGCATCCTTTCATTTTCCAGCTTCTAGCCACTACAAACAGGGCTGCCACAAACATTTTGGCACATCAGGTCCCTTTCCTTTCTTTAGTATCTCTTTGGAGTATAAGCCCAGTAGAAACACTGCTGGATGAAAGGGTATGCACAGTTTGATAACTTTTTGAGCATAGTTCCAAATTGCTCTCCAGAATGGCTGGATGTGTTCACAATTCCAGCAACAATGTATCAGTGTCCCTGTTTTCCCACATCCCCTCCAACATTCCACATTATCTTTCCCTGTCATTCTAGCCAATCTGACAGGTTTGTAGTGGTATCTCAGAGTTGTCTTAATTTGCATTTCTCTGATTAATAATAATTTGGAGCATATTTTCATATGTCTATAAATAGTTTCAATTTCTTTATCTGAGAATTGTCTGTTCATATCCTTTGACCATTTATCAATTGGAGAATGGTTTGATTTCTTATAAATTAGAGTCAATTCTCTATATATTTTGGAAATGAGGCCTTTATCAGACCCTTTGATTGTAAAAATGTTTTCCCAGTTTATTGTTTCCCTTCTAATCTTGTCTGCATTTGTTTTGTTTGTACAAAAACTTTTCAATTTGATATAATCAAAATTTTCTATTTTGTGGTCAATAGTGATCTCTAGTTCTTCTTTGGTCATAAATTCCTCCCTCTTCCACAGGTTTGACAGGTAAACTATCCTATGCTCTTCCAATTTATTTATAATCTCATGCTTTATACCTAGGTCATGAACCCATTTTGACCTTATCTTGGTGTACGGTGTTAAGTGTGGGTCAATGCCTAGTTTCTGCCATACTAATTTCCAATTTTTCCAGCAATTTTTGTCAAATAGTGCATTCTTATCCCAGAAACTGGGGTCTTTGGGTTTGTCAAACACTATATTATTAAAGTTATTGGCTGTTTTGTCCTTTGAACCTAACCTATTCCATTGATCAACTAGTCTATTTCTTAGCCAATACCAGATAGTTTTAGTAACTGCTGCTTTATAATATAATTTTAGATCTGGTACAGCTAGGCCACCTTAATTTGATTTTTTTTCATTAATTCCCTTGAAATTCTTGACCTTTTGTTTTTCCATATGAACTTTGTTGTTATTTTTTCTAGTTCATCAAAGTAGTTTTTTGGGAGTCTGATTGGTATAGCGCTAAATAAATAGATTAATTTAGGTAGTATTGTCATACAGATGCTATTCTTATAAAATTCATGAGTGAATAGATAGGCATGTAGATGGCATAATACTACTGCCCTGGCTTTGGATACAGAAAGTTCTGAGTTCAAATCCTTCTTTAAAAAGATATAAACTGCATGCCCCTGGGCAAGACAATAATCTCCCTCAGCTTCTAGGAGAGTATCTAGCATCTATCTCCCAGAGTAGTTTTGAGAACCACATAAGTAATAAATAAATATAAAATATTTAACACAGTGCTAGGCACAAAATAAGCATTACAGAAAGTTTATATAACCACCATCATCAATTATTAATATTAATTTCAATTATTATCATTTAACTTCTTTCAGCTTCCATTTCTTCACCTACAAAATAGTGCCAATAATAGCGTCGACATTAGAGTTGTTGAAATCAAATGAAAGAAATATATAAAAATATATATATAAAGTGATTCCAAACCTTTAAGGCTATATATATGTTATCTACTATTAGTAGTAATACTGGAAAGATGGGTCTTCCATTTATGGGATATATTCAAGAAAAGACTGTATGAGCACATTTGAGGAATATTGGGAGTGTGATTGGATGACTCTACAATCCCTTCAGCTTTTAAAATGTAATGGTTATATAATACTTGGTTACTGCTTTCTGTGGTATTAGGATTGGGTTGCAATTGTGGAAGGAGAGCGAACAGTGAATATGTATATACATATATATACTTCAATTGATGTCCATATAAACTTCAAAACAACCTGGTCCCTTCATCTGCCCTAAGTATCCATGAATGTGAATGAAATAAAAAAATCAATGGGTGCATAGTGGTGACATAAAATATTTAATATTTTGATATAGTTGAGAGTACATTAAGAATGTATCATGTTCATGAAAGTTTTACAATTTTTTTCACAATCCATGGTTAGAAAGGGGTGGTTAAGCAAGACCAATAATTTCTGCCTGTGTAGTAATGTAGTTATTGATCCCTACCTAAGAACTTAGGAGAAATGGCCTGTCTCTGTTGACTTTTGATCATGTTATTTGGCTAATGCTAGAAGTGGGACAAACTGTGAGTTCAGGTTTAGAATAATAGCAAAGGAAGTGAAGAAAGGTTATTTAAATTATAGGGTGGCAGTAGGAAATGGTTTTTGAAGACTATATGGACTGTATTCCTTAAATAAATTTGTACAAGTGTCAAATACTTGATTAAATACTGAACTGTCTAAATTTCTAACTTGTGTTGTTTTCTTTGGACTGGGCAAGGAAGGAAAGCATGAGGTATGAAAGAAAGCAGGCCAAAGTGTTCTGAGAAAAGTGAAACAGCACAACCCATAAACCAGAGGAGAAGTAAATATGGAAGAATTGCTCCTTATGGGGAGTGGTTACACATCATAAATAAATATACTTTTATTCGTGTAAATATACCTATGCACACAGTGTGAAGAAGAATTAAAAATCTTTGCTTTACACGTTTCAAGTTTCCATCACTTATTCTTAGTGAATAAGGTTCCTGAACTTGCATATTCTAGGGAAAGCCCCATAAATGGAGAAGTTAAAGGAACTTCAGAGAACAGACAGATACAGACTTGGGTTGTCCTAATTTTAAATTATAAACTAAATCTATTTCCAAACTTATACATCAATTCTAAAATATTAATGTAGAAAATCACATCATCCTGAGGTAAAAAGAAGTCAAATCAATAAACATTAAGTATCTTCTATATGCCAGAATTATATTCTGAAGAGGTTTTTAAAAAAAAAAAAACAATTCATTTTAATTGAAGCAACACATCAAGCATGATTTTAAATAGCAATCAGGTAAAACAGAGAATGACTATAAAGTGCACACCAAAAGGTATAGTTGCTGCAACCATCCTGTTTATACTGGACAGTCTAAAGAATTGGCTGAGTAGTATTATTGAGATTATGATTTATTAAGAGAGGAATGAAATCATTCATAAACTGTGTCACTGGGCAAATTCCTAGTACTTCATTCAACTTCTTATCATGTTCTTCCTCACTTTGTGCTTTGTATACATATAGAAAGTGAGGAATAATCTGTTTAATAAATGTCCAGATTTGTCTGAATTTGGAATTCACATTCTCATAAATCAGGAGGATTTATATAGGAATTCATGCATGTACCAAACACATTTATTTCTTTAAGAGGCTTTTGCATGTTCTCTGCCACCTGGCCTCAATGTAATTTCCTTGCTAATTCCTGTGGTTTCCTTGCTTTAATTCTTTTTATACTTAAAGGATATCCCATGGTACTTCTAAAGCAGAGCAATAATCCATTTGAAATTGTAGACCTAATGGGCCTGCAATTATTCAATGAAAGAACATTTTCAAAAGAAATGTGTCAACATGGAAGCCAAATTTGAATCTTTAAGTATTTTTAAAATGTAACCATCTCTAACAATATTATTGCGCAATGATTCTTCCAGGTCTTAGCATAACACTGAGCCTATGATAGGTGCTTAAGCAATGTTTATTGACTAATTTTTTATAGTCATTGCACCCTACATATAAATCTTTCTTTTTCTTCATCCCTCATTATTTCTATGTGTTTTATTTGAATAAAAAAATCAGTTTAAAAAAGATGTGTGGGACAGGGTAGGATTTATAACATTTTTAGGGGAAAATAGGATCATAGTCAGTTCTAAGAATGTTATTTCAGAGTCTGTTATATGGAGAATAGATAGGACATCTGCTTCATTCTCAAGATTAGAAGGTTAAAAAAAAGCAAGTATAGGATTTATGTAAGTAGGAACTTTCTAACAATTACAGATTGCCTGAAGGTCCAGGTTTGCTCTTTCCCATCCATTCAATTCTCTGCTCCCAGATATGTAAACTAATTCAGCTCCAGCCGTGGTATCTTAGTTTCTGGGACTACTGTTCTTCAAAGCCCTGCTTCTTGTGGCTCTTTTCTCAGCTCCCCAGCAGCTCAACATTTGGTAGTGTCTACAGTTCTGCCATTGACCAAAGAATGTTGCCTCTCTTACCCAGACGATCAATGTTTTTGCCATTGTACTATATGGAATGATCAATGAAGCTACCTTCCATCTTACACAATTGTGTTAAACACACCTCAAGCTCAATCATACCTTCTTTGGGATTTCTGGGCCAATGAATTTCCCACTCACACTAGCATTCTTCTTAGAATCAAGATCAAGTAATACCCTTGTTTTCTTCCCAGTTTTCCCTCTTTTCCTTATTCTTCCTCTGGAGCATTTGGAATGGATAATTCAAATTATCTCTCAATGCTTCATGAAAGACACTAAAATGGGGAGCCAACTGCTCCTGTTGAAGGCACCTTTTCAAGGAATATTTCTAGTCCTAGCTACACTAGAGTTGAAAAATACTGCATTCTATACATCATGTGAAAAACACAATTATTCTTATGAAACCCTGGTGATTTTCTTATGAACTTTATTTAGTTAATTATCACTCTTGAGAGGTTTTCAGATTTAATGAGTTACACTTGATTTCATTGCCATCTTAATATTGTATGATAGCTGTTATGTATATTGCAGAAATTTGGAAATATAAAATAGCCTGATCTAAAGCAGTGGTCCAAAGTGTGATCCAGCGAATCCTGGAGGGAAGGGATAGCTCTGAAATCCTTTCAGAGGGACTACAAATTCAAAATTATTTTTTATTTCTATCATGATAATATTTATAACTATAACCCACATAAACAAAAACTCAATTGTTGGGTTACTGTTCTTCTTTATAATAATAGCTTTCTCTGGGAGAGAGCAGGTTTCTCGGGGAGGTTTTCTGGAAGCAGCCTTAGTTTCAGTTAAGAGTAATAATCACCCAAAATGCAGCCAGCTGGTAAAAATGCAAATGTTTATTTTCTCCTTCCAAAATAGCCTGGTTAGTTGAGGCCTATCTCTCTGCTTGGTTCCAAGAGCTCTTGCAGATTGTCCTTTGCTTCTGCTTCTGCTTTCTTCAGCCTCCAGCCAGCCAAGTGGAAAATGGAATGAATCTCTCTTGCCTCAGAGAGAGGACTTGTGGGCTTCCTCCCAGAGTGCTCCTCTCCCACCCCAGTCAATGTTCCGAAGTAACTCTCTCTAACCCGAAGTAACTAACTAACCTGAAGCTAAAAGCCTCTTTATATATGATCTCCCAAAGGTTGACTCCCTCCTTCTGGAGGCACACCTAAGGCAGGTGTGAATTCACAAAGTTACAAAGTTTACTTTGTGAATATCCCATACTTGTGAACTCCAATGAGTACTTAAATACTTCTTGCTTATATTAGTTCTCTAAAGGTATGAACACAAGCATTGTATCAATTAGTTCTACTTAGTTCCTTGTTTCAGGTTCTGGCCCAAAACATATCCTTGTAAGATCAGATCATTGATACTGAATCATGCTAAATTAAATAATTATTGTCTCTATCAACTCTAATGACTTAACAGTTTGTAAAGATTCCAACACAATGATTTTTAATAGTATAAAGATACTGAAAACAAAAGTTTGAGAACCACTGATCTAGACTGTTAGTGATCTTCTACTAAAATCTGGATTTCTGGACTCTGAACATATATCTCAAGCATATGTCAGTTCTTGTACCTAGTGGGTACTTAAATGTTGGCTGAGTATATTAAAATACATAAAATAAAACTCAAGAGTAGAAGCTCATAAGATCTATTAATTGGTAGTAAATTATCAAGTGGACTGGATTTTTAAATGTGTTCTCCATTGTGCTGACCATAAGTCCATGTCACAGGACTTTAGTATATGTGAAATGTTACTATAATAAGGACTCTAGCACTTCTGGAAATAAAGCTCAGATGGAAACTGAAATGAAATACTTTATAACCTATGCATGATAGCACAGCTTCAGTATGATTTAATATTTGCTGATCCCCTCCCCAAAAGCATGGACAGTAATGGAATAATCAATTGAGGTTTACTTCAAGTTAATTAGGAATAAAGGAGGATTTGGGGGGAGACATCATTGGAAAAGCAAAAATGAAAGAGTTCTCAGAGTGTTAAATTCTCCTGTCTCCCTTTGAGACAGTGCCCCTAAATAAAAAGGAAACATGATCAGTATAGGGATTTTGGAAAACCGTGAGCACAAACTTAAAATTCTTCTTACAATTATCAGCCTAAATAGTCATATCTAACTCCCTTATCATTGAAAGAAACTTTCTGGCTTTTAGACAAAAAACTTTTATATTCTCCAGAAAACTGGAGGTTTGGTGATTGCTTTAACTTCTCAAACAATGAAATCTTCATTAGAAAATGAGGATGAGGTAGAAAGGGATGGGAGCAAAGCTTAAATGGAGCTCCATTCTTTAATGTCCATCTCTTACAAGAAATTCTAAGGTTTAAGTTTTGAAAAAGAACTGTGGTTCTAATAGCATTCTAGAGGGCAGATTAGGAGCTCTAGGATAAATACCATTCTTTTTTTCCTTGCTAAGAGAAATATAAATATACCATTGTAGTTATTATGAAAAGAGTATGTAGTTATTATGAAAAGAGTAAAAATATATTATTATCAGGGCAAAGAATGCTGATGGTTTCAATGAATAATTCTGAGACAATTAAGGGGCAGTAGACAATTTTATTTTAGCTTAGTTTTCAATTTATGGTGTTAGCTAAATTCCAGGGAGAGAATTTATCAAGTCTTATCAGTGAGATCCATCCCTTCTGGATGGGTGTGTTAGCCCCTCCCCCTGTGCGGGGTTTATAGCTCCTCACTGATGCATTGTGAAAGAAAGTCGAAGTCACCCCCTGCTCTAGCTTTTATTTATGCTCTCTTTCTGAGGCTCCTGCATCCCTGACAAATCAAGAGAGCCAAGCAAATGGCTCATCTTCTCCCAGCATGTCTGACCTGCCTTTCTTCTGAAGAGACTGGAGGAGAGATAATACAAACGCTAGCCGGTGAGCTGCCTTTACTGCAGGCTTTTCTTTGCTGCCTGTTCCTCTACTTTAAAACCCTGCATCCCTCCCCTCCGTGGCAGCAGGAGCAGCAGCAGCAGCAGCAGCAGCAGCAGCAGCAGCAGCAGCAGGCTGGCTGCTTCCATTCAGCCCCATTTGGTATGCATGAGCACCACTGCTCCGAGCCAGGAGGTTGCTTCCTTAAGGAGAATCGGGGGCTAAGGCAGAACCCCTTCACTAGTCTTCCAAGTTCCGGAAATCCTCTGCCCTGACCGGACTGCAGGTGTACCGAAATGACCCTGGCATATCAGAACTGTAGGGCACTCGGGGTTTTCTAGGCATTTACAGGCGGATAGCTCCTTTTTTTTCCTGGTGAAATTGGGAGTCATGAATCAAACTGATGCTCATCGCCCACTAAACTGGACCATTAGGAAGCTGTGCCATGCCGCTTTTCTCCCTTCTGTCAGGCTTCTCAAGGTATTGTAATGTACTGGCTTTACCTGGTCTTTTCTTCCTTTTCGAGTTGTTTCACTTTGGGCCATCGTGGTTCTTGGAAATATTCAACTTTCCTCAGGCACAATCACACCTTTAGGAGAACATGAATGCATGCCAATCTGCTTTTACAACTCCTTGCTTTGAAGGGATCCCTCAGTACTACCTTTGGAGCTTTGAGGGACCCTTGATAATGACAATGTGGTCACTGAGAGTAGATTATCTTGGTTCTTTCTTTCTGCCTCCTTTCCCCAAGCTCTTTATTATAAAATGGAATTTAGAACTTCTTTAGGAAGGGGAAAGAATTGATGTGGGAGTGAAATTTTTTTTACTATGTTTTAAAAGGTGTAAGGGTCTGTCCCAGTTATTTTCCCCCTTGCTTTAATCCCAGTTCCTTTTAAATTGGACCTAGATGAGAGAACAAAGGAGTATACAGATCTCTTTAATACTGTTGATAGTTCTTGATAAATCCCATTTAGGGTTAAGATAGAATTACTCTTATTAGATATTGATGTTGCTGGTATCCTCATTTTGAGCCAAGTCAAAACAAGTTACTTCCCAAAATCACAAAGTAGAGTGAAAAGTACCATAAAACAGATATGGTGAATGGTCCATGAACATGATTGGGTCTCCTTATTTGCATTACATAAAAGAATATTGCAGTATCTGAACTAGTGTTGCTATACAACATTCCAAAATTTAGGTCTTTTTGAGGATGCACAGCATCTTATAGAAAATCTCCCACTACTTCAAAATAGCCTATTTCAAATCATCTTGATTCAAAAGGAGGAGGAGAGAATTAAAATGAGAGATGTGTAAAATTAAAATACCCCACAAGAATAAGATTAACTGCATGTAGTTGTTTCACTATTTCTTATACATTGTAAAACTAAATATATCACAGTTCAGTATCGATTAATTCATGTTACATTTGTATTATTAGATATAATATTTTAATTTACTTAGCCCTGGCCACATAATCATAGGTGTGAGATGAATATTCATGCTTTGTAAAATTAATCCAACATCAATTTTCTTCCCAAAATATTTTTCCCCTGAGTATATAATCAAATTGAGTAAAATTTAATCTTGGCTATTGGTAGCAATATGAAATAATATTCATTCTTCAATCCATTATCTTGATATCTCACATTCTTATAAAGCAGTAACAGAGCACTGGAATTGCATGCCATTTTTCTCAGGACCAGCATACAACTGTCATGGAAGATGCTCCCTGCCAAAAGCTTTATTTGGCAGAATGAGAGGATCCTTGGAGACAACTGCTTTTACTGCCCAGGAGTGTGTGTGGTAGGGAATGACAATGAGGCTAGGAAGAAGGGAGAAGGTAGAGAGTGTCCATTTCTCGCCAGAGTAATAAGCATGTATTTTAACCCAAGACAAGTTAAAGGATTCTGATTTGGGGGGGGAGGGGAAGAATTAGAAAATGAAATTAATAGCAAACATACTTGCAATTGGCTAAATTCATTTTATTAATGTCCTTTTCACTAGAAAAGGGTCTTTGTATAGGACTATTTTTAAGCTTTACCAATAATAAACTTAATGATAATGTTTTTGAGGGCTAAGCTCTCTGTACATTTGCATTTATTTTTATCTACTTTTTAAAATTCTTATCTACATTTACTAGTTAAATATATAGACTGATCATTTGTGATTTCTGTTTTGTGATTCCAAAATCAATAAAGGTCATTTTGGTGCAACTCAACTTACTTGAGACAGATACATTGTTTCAAAATGATTTAATAGTATGAAGATTGAGATTCAAATCTTGCTGTTGACTAGCTAGGTGAATATCAATATACTCTTCACCTTTTCTTTATCTCATTTTCTGCATCTATAAAAGGAACATGATAATACAGATACAACTTATCCCATAGTTTTGTTTTTGTTTTCTTTTGTTTTTATAAAGAAAATATCTTAAAATGTTGAGGACTGAGTGATATGAGTGGTTAACAATGTTTGGGTAGTCAAGTGGATGTGACATCATTACTTATGGATATTCCTTCTAATTACACAGATTGTGTCTCACATTTGGAGACTTGTTTCCATGTCTTCCCAAAAAGTTCACCACCAAAATTCAGTTAACAGCCTGGGCGTCTACTATATAATTATATACTTGGACTATCTTTCACTTTCCCCTTGTGTCTAATGTATTTTTTTTATCATTTTTCTGATAGTATCTATTATTATAATCCTATTACAGTTCAATTTTTGTTGTTGCTATAGCCCTTCATATTATAGGTGGAAAGCATGTTTTTGATCTAATGGGCTCTAATTTCTTAAATAATCTTGTTAAACAAGATTAGTCAGAGTTCAATGTTTCTAGGGTTTATGTGCTTATATGATTTCAAAACCTATTTCTTTTGGGCACTTTGTTTAAAATCAGCAAAATTAAGTTGTATAGCATAAGTCATTTAAATCTTAAACTATTCATTTGAGTATAGAAAGAAGCACTGAAATAACAAAATGAAAATGATGCATAACATTATAAATGACAAACTTTTTACCATTTGCCAATAAGTCAGAAATAGAATTCATATAGTAATGTTTTAAAATAGTCAAGCATTTATGCTAATCTAGATATAGATACATACACACATATATACTTTTAGTTATATGAGTGTGTATGTATACATTATATAACTTTATAAAACACGTTATATATAATATAATTAGATATATAATTTGAGAAAATGAAATACATATATATATATAAAATATATCTACATATTTATATGCATATATATGTATAATCTTTAATATATACATACATGCAGATAAACATAAAGACATTAAATACGACATAGTTTGAGAAGGGTATTAGAATTTGAGGGGATAAGGAAAAGTTTCATGAAAAATAATAATGACATTTATTATCTCATTTTATCTTTTTAACAATGCTGTGAAATAGGGACTAATAATTATTCCTATCTTATTCATAAAGAAACTGAGAATTGAAGAAATAAAATGACTTATTCAGGATCAAACAACTAGTAATGCTTGAGGTAGGATTCTAACCTGGATCTTCCTCTTTCCAGGCAAAATGCTGTATTCATTATGCCATGCTGCTTCTCAAAATAAATTGCAATAACATTTCATTTCCTTTGATCACTTCCAATCTTTCTCCTTTCTCTTCATCTGAGATTTTGTCAAAATTTACATGGTATGGGGGTGGAGGAAAGAAGGAGAATGATGACATAGTAGATTATGTGATTTGATGACATAGTTCAGAGCAAGCCTTGATGATATGATGACATGTACAGACCAAGCCTTGAAATCAGGACTTTTGAGTTCAAGTTCTACTCTTGGCAGACATTGACTGTGTGTCTTTGGGCAAGACGCCTGACCTTTTATTTTTCTAGGCAACTCTCTAACATTATAAGTAGCATAGGTATTCATCTAACCTGTTAAAGGAATTTTGCTCAATAAAATTGCAGTATGTTTGTTTGAACTATTGCAGCTTTAAGATGTTATTCATTGTTGAATGAGCAAAAGAAATAATGGAATAAAAATCTTCACTAAAATGTTATTGAAATGTGTCATCATGATGTAGTAGTGATCCTGGTCCCCTTCAATGTTGCCAGTGGAGCATAAAAAGGTCTGGCATCTCATACTAAGTTGGAAATGCTTTGAAAAGGGTCCCAGCAACAGGCTGTCATCTGAGGATCAGTCTAGTAAAGTTCAGAGTGGCTCAGCCCCACAGTCAAGCATTTGCTGACTTCCAGAGCTTTCCTTTCTCTGTACTCCTAGAGAACCTTAGGTTCACATTCACACCATGATGAAGAATCAAAAAAGGACATTGGATCTGCTCATCCCCTATTCTATCCATTGGATCTATTAACTATCTGGACATCTAAAACTTTGTGGGAAATGGCTAAATGAACTTGAACGATTCCATGATTCAACAGGTAATATTTGTTTATTTTCCTTGTACTGCTTTTTACTTTTCAAGTATCTGGTTTGCCAGTAGGTACAAAACAGGACTCACAGATACAAAAAGGTTATGCTTCATCCAACTTTATTTCTGATGTTTTTCTTCTAGACATGCCTCTTTTTTGACTTTAACAATACTTTCATATTAAAAAATAGTTTTATAATTGTATGATAGAGAAATGTGGTACAATTGAAAAGTGGGAAGAACTTAATTTGAAGAACATTTTAAGCCTATTTAGTGCTATATTAAAATTTCTTGATTTTGTATTTTGTACTTTGGGGGTATAGCACTCCTGGAAATACACATGCTCCTGAGAAAAGGTTAAAGCTGTTTTGTAATGAACGGTTTTTAAGATAGAACCCTGCTGATTTTTTGTTGTTGTTGTTGTTGTTGTTCTTTTCTCTTTGCCTTTTACATCTGTCTCATGAGTTGCAGAGTTTATTTTTTGCTATTTATGTCAAACAATAGTGTTTATTTTTAATAAGAGATTATTCTTAGCATTGATCATATTAATGGCACTCACCGCTTATTCTAGAGTTGTTAACATATGCAAGATTATTGTTATTGTTTTTCAACCATGGACATTTAATATAGCTATTATTAAGAAAGAATAAGTCCTTGCCCCCACAGAGCTTATATTCTATTGGGAATGACAACATGTGCATGAATATGTATACATAAAATAAGTATTTAAAATCAATATACCATCTTTTTTGGCAGAAATTAGTCAATAAGTAATTATTCAGCATCATATATGTCAGTTACTGTGCTAAGTGCTGGAGATATAAAGAAAAGCAAAAGATAATTTCTGCTCTCAAGAAGCTTATAGTCTAATGGGGAAACATGAAAGCAACTATGTCCAAACAAGTTTCATGAAGAATAAATTAGAAATGATCAATAGAGGGAGAGATTAAAACTTAGGTGAGTCAGGAAGGAGTTTTGTAGTAGGTATGATTTTAACTAGGACTTGAAGAAAATCAGAGAATCTAAGAACAGATATGAAGAGGGATAACATTTTGAGCATGGGGAAAAGTTAATTAAAATTCCCCCAGGAATAGAAATAGAAAGGAACATGAAAGAGACCAGTGCAAAGAATTTCAAAGTTTTTGGAAGGAAGAAAGAGGAATATGGTGTAATAAGTTTGGAAATATAGGAAAGGGCCAAGTTGTGAAAGATATTGAATGCAAAATAGAAGGTTTTCCAACCTAGCTGTTTGAGATAGGGATTCAATAAAATTTATTGGTTTGGAGGGAAGAGTAGGAAAAGTAATGTAGTTAATCCATATTTCAGGAAGATTTGTCAGCTGAATAAAGGATGTCAAGACTTGAGTGGGGAGAATTTTGAGGAAGGGAAACCAACTGGAAGAATAGTATAGGTATGAAGTAATAAGAACCTGGACCTCAGTAGTGACAGTGACTAAGAAAAGAAGGACATATACCAGCAATACAATGAAGGCCAAATTGAAAGGGCTTGTGCCACCCTGAATGAAGGCAGAAATTGAAAATGAAGAATTGAGGATGATATATAAGTTGTAAGCTTTGATGAATGGGGGATAGAAATGCCTGTGATAACAGTAGAAAAAATTTTTAAAGGATAGGTTTGTGAAAAAAAGATAAGGCACTAGCAGTTGGGGGGATCAGAAATGCCTCAATTAAAGGGTGGTATTTGGACTTAGCTATGAAGAAAGCTAAATGGGGCAGCTAGATGACATAGTGGATAGAAAACTGACTCTAAAATCAGGAGGTCTTGAGTTCAAATTCATGTCAATAGATACTTAACACTTCCTAGTTCTGCAATCCTGGACAAGTAACAGCACCAGTTGCCTCAAAAAATAAATAAATAAAAAGTCTAGATAATCTAAAAGGTGAAAGCAAGGAAGAAATGCTTCCCAACCATGGCACAAAGTCTAGAAAGGCATAGAGATGGAAGATACAATGAGGGATATACAAAATCTTGCATAAAGAATAGTTTGGACAGACCACAAGATACATGAAATGGAGTATGTATAGTAAGGCAAATTGAACAACAAGTTGTAGTATAAGGTCTCTTGGTGATTTAAATCTATAAGTTCTCAAGTAGGTTTTAGCTCAACTTCTTCATTTACAAAGCATTGTAATAGTATGATACAACAGAAAAATTATTTCTGCCTCTGGAAGTCAGAAGATTTGGTTTCAAATTTTACTCAGACATTTAAGATGTGACTGGTTTGGAGCAGGTTTATTCTCCTTCTTGGGACTCAGTTAAAGTTTAATTTAAAAAAATAAACCAACAAATTATTTTAATTGCAAATTTCCTATGACATTGTTTTCTATTGTGAGAGAGACAAATGACAAGGAAATTATCTGAATATAAGGTTTTCAAAGAAAAAGAAAGTAATGTTTGCAACATATCACAGTAAAATAATTTACTGCAGTATTTAGCAACTTCTACATCAAAAGTATAAAATGGTTATATGTTTTCTTCATAGTAACTTAGAACGATATGATATAATATTAACTAGATTTCAGAAGACTTGATTTGTAGGTTCAGCAATACTGTGGCACTTTAAATTATCTGAGCTTCAGTTTTCTCTTCTGCAAAATGAAAAAATTAAGGTTTATTTTGTAGATAAAATAAGATAAAACATGGGAAAGCATATTTGAAATTATAAAATGTAATTTTATATGCAATACATATGTAATAAACAATTGTTTTTATTATCATAATTATTATCTTGTTATATGATGATATATTCACATGATGTATGATCCTGAAGAACCATCTGAATCATGAAAGTTTG
Source organism: Antechinus flavipes (assembly GCF_016432865.1). NCBI lineage: Eukaryota > Metazoa > Chordata > Mammalia > Dasyuromorphia > Dasyuridae > Antechinus > Antechinus flavipes. Next base: position 285,118,240 of record NC_067398.1, on the reverse strand, counting down.
AATTGTGTTCAGAATATATTGTATTACATATGTTTCTCTTATATTCCAATTATTTGAAAACTGCTTATCTATTAGGGAACAAGTGTCACTTTAAGCTCTAAAAATAATCTAGAATTCTTTATCTAATAATCTTATTGGATTAGTAGTTTACAGTTTCATGAAGGTACTTATTAAAAATTTTGGTTCTTTGATGGCATGATACTATAGTTTGCCCCAGACCAATATCACTAATCACCTTAAAGTCAAACTATCTTGTGATTTTTTGTCTTTTAAACAGATTTAAATTTTTTTCATATCATTTTAAATTCCTGCTGTATCCATCCCAGAGAGTTATTAATAAAGAGTTTTTAATAAATAAGGAAAAGGAGAAAAAAACTCAGCAAAACCACAATCCACCAGAAAATCTAACATATATCATTCTATAAGCCTATACCCATTTTCCCAATCTTATTTTCCCCAAAATACAACAAAGGAATTGAGGGAATTCTCTTTTCATATCTTTTCTTTGCAACCAAGCTTATTCTCTGTAATCATGCAACACTGATTTCTTTATTATTTTGTGGTGGATTTTGTATGTTGCTATTTTATATGTTGCTTTTCTGGCTTTGCTTGCTTGAATTCGCATCAATTCATCATTCTTTTCATGTTTCTCTGTATATCATCACGTTCAACATTTCTTACAGCAGTTACATTTGATTACATTCATTTTATTAAGTCATTCCTAAAGTGATAGACATATACTTTGTTTTCAAGTATTTGCTACCCAAGTGTGTCTACAAGTAATTTTGTGTATCAGCAACCCCCCTTTTTTTGGCTCATAACTTTTATGATATATATCTTTAGCAGTAGAATTGTGTGTGTGTGTGTGTGTATGTAAATAACATAGCCAGAGTAGGAAGAAGACAACTAGGGAGGAGATATTCAGAAATACCCTAAAGAACAATAAAATGAAAACTCAACCAATACTAACTTCATAACCTCAAAGACCCATTGGCAAAAATATATTAGGAAAACAACATAGTAATAAATATAAAAATGGAAGGTAAGAAGGGTAACAAGTGAAGTGAACTTGAAATCCTAATGAAGCCAGGTAAATTTGTCTTCATAGTATCACTGAGGTTTGACCAACTTTAAGGAGATACATAAATGCTAGTCATTAAATATTATCTAGTTTGAATCTGGAAAGTTGTAAGGGGGTGGACTGCTAAATGGAGTATTTCAAATATACAACTCAATTCAGGATTCTACATTCTCAGTTGTATGACAGGTAGCTATTTGAGAAAGTGATATAAATAGCTTTATTGAAATTATGTGTCAACCTGAGTATCTCTGAAGTTTTTGTTTTGGTAATTTCAGTTGTGCAATGAATGAAAGCTTTTGGCTGTGTTGTGTACTGCTTTTTAGAGCCCCCATGCTGGAGTGGGGTTAAAATATATCATCTTAGTTGAGGAGTGATAAGGTGAGACACCTGAGGATGGCTAAAATATGGAGTCCCTTTATTCCAAATCCTCTCGCCCTTACATACCCTAATACCCTTATGTAACCAAAATAATATTGCATGCGACCACATAAGCAACTTGCTATTGTATGAAAATTGACACCTGGTATCACTTTTTGCTACCTGGTATCACTCTGCTTCAATTACAACACAAGTTATCACTGCCTCCTTACTTCTCAGGAAGGCTAAGAGTCCTTAGGGGATATGGGGACCTGAACCAAACATTGTTAGCAGGTTCCTCTGGGCTGAAGGGAATTACATTTCACCCAGAGTTCCCCCACTATCCGTGGTCCTCTACATGGCTCATCTACGGCAGGAGATGGAGGGGAAGGAGAAAAATCTGAAACACAAGGCTCTGCAAGGGTCAGTGTTGTCAAATTATCCATGCATAAGTTTTGAAAATAAAAAGCTTTATTTAAAATAAAAAAGAAAGAAAGCTTGTGGCTCTTTGGGGATTAAATTTCTAAATCTTGGTTTTACTGGATTCTCAGAATGCATCCTTCAGAAGAAAAGATCTCTCTTATGGTTAAAGGATTTAGTTTTCTTTGCTAAATCCTCAAATTCATTTACCCTTTCCCCATCTGTTGGCATCAACTCACAATTCTTCAGATAGTTGTTAAACTAGTTGATTCCATCCTTTTTTCTCCCTTATACATTTTTTTTAATGAAAAAGATGTCTAAATACAACAGAAACTCTTGGGTTTTGTTTTATTTTCTTTTCAAATGGAGAAATATTCTACTAACTATTTACTCCTGTTTTGGTTGATTGACAAGAAGAATTTTTGGTTTAATATCATTAAGCTTAAGGGGAAAATAAAATATTAATTGGCATTTCAATGTTAATTCTATTAAGCACTTAAAAAAATTTGGAACACCATACATATGTGAGTTATTGTTATTAAGTGAATAATATTCATACACAGATTAAGCTATATTCATATTGAAATAAGGAGTTCTTTTTACATGAGTTGTGATACATCTTATTCTGGAGGGCTAAAATGCAAATTTCTTTATCTGCTCATTTTCCTTTTTTCTCTTCATTTATATGAATTCCCAATCATATGTTAAACAGATTGTTATATTTTTTTCTTTCCTTCTTTAAATTTTATTTTTTATTCTAAAGCTAAACACAAAAGACCATTTTTAATATACCTAGCAGAATACACAAAAAAGGATTGCCCAATGGAACCATGAATCTCCATTTCATGCTGCTTGCTTTTTTTTTTTTAAGGTTTGTAAAAATTCCATGTTTCTTTCAAAACTTTCCAGGTTAACTGTTCTTTCCTTCAGAACATTTTTGATGACCCTCCTTTTTTTTTTTTTCTTGTATCATTCTTCTAGCCATTTCCTTCCTACCCCTTTCATTCCCCAATTTAAAACAAGGTGGGTGGAAAGAAGGAAAGGAAACAAGATGTACTGAGTACTTACTATATGCCAGGAACTGTGCTTACCACTTTGCAAATATTATCTCATTTGGTCCTCACAGTGACTAATAGGTAGATGCTTTTATTATACGAAATCATTGCCCAGTGTCTCACCGCTAGTGAGTGTCACATTGGATGATGACAATTGTGGTTTACAAAATCTTGTAGAAACCTGGGATGGGATTTGTCCATGCCAAGAGACTCCACTGATTTAGAGCAATTAGGTATGTTCACAATCTTTTTGCCTACCTTGAGATTCAGTTCTATTCTAGCCATTTTAGTCCCACTTTTCTAACCTGAAAAACACTCTTTGAGAATATATGTAAAGTAAGAGATAAATAGTTCTGATTTCTGTCTATAATCTGTAATCATTACACTATAAACTGAAAAAAACAAGATTTTTCCCCCTCCTGAATATAATTAAAAGCCTTCTTGGAAATTTACAAAGAACTTTAAATTTACATAATTAGAGTCTTTAAAACACTTTTTTCATCTTCCTTGAACCTCAAAGTGATTTTTTTAAATTAAGATTTTCAAAATGCTTTCAAACTTTAAAAAAAAAATATTCACCCCTTTTTTTTTAAATCTGGAATTTTTTACCCCAAAACTTCAACTTTTTCTGGACTTCAGCCTTCCCAATGGTTTTTTGTCATTCTATTCCATTCTTTTGTACTCATTCTTGCTTACATTATTTCTCTTTTTGTTTTTTGTATGTAGCCCTTTAGAATACTTGTTCATCTCGGGTATTTTGATGTGCTTTTGTCTTTTATACCTCCTCTTTTTCTTCTTTTGCATCTATCCCTTTTCTCTAGTTACATGGCTACCCATTCTAGTTTAGAATCTATACTCCTCTTGGGCAATTATATTAGCTTCCTAATCGGAATCATTAATACATGGAATACATGGACTTGGAATCTGCAATATTTGAGTTTAAATTCTGCTTTGCATATTTACCAGTTTTATGACTCCAGACAAGTCAGTTAACCTCTGAGCTTCATTTTCTTCATCTGTAAAATATCACAAGGTTGTTGTAAGAAACAAATGAGATAATATATGTAAAGTGCTTTATAAAACTTAAAGAGTTATCAGAATTTTAACTAGTAATTTAGTATCTCCATTTCAAGTTTCTCCACTCTCCAATGCTTTCCCCACACAGATAGCAAATTGATTTTCTGACACATATCAATTAGAAATTTTTTAACTGCAGCGGCTCCCTATTACCTCTAGAAGCAAATATAAACTCAGATGTGTGGTGTTTTAAGGCCTTTCCCAACCTATGTTCTACTTTTCTGGATGCTTTTCTCATACTACTGGCTGTTATTGCTTTCTCTGTCAATTATTCTATGAATATTGTGTACATTTTGTGTGTGTGTGTGTGTGTGTGTGTGTGTGTGAGAGAGAGAGAGAGACAGAGACAGAGACACAGAGAGAGACAGAGAGACAGAGAGAGACAGAGACAGAGAGAAATATTTGTCTCCATAGGCTAGCCTTATAGGTTTTTTAGGGTGAACTTGTTTTATCTTTCTTTTTTATATCCTCAGAGCATAATTTATGGCATATTCTAGGTGATTAATAAAACCATGATTGAATGACTTCTTTCTAGATGATTTTTCTCCTCTGTATTACTTGACATTTCTTCCACCGTTGTTAGGAAAATTTGTATGTTGTGTTTTAAGTAAATTTCATAAAAGTAGGGATTGTTTCGCTTAGTTTTTCATCTCTGGTATTTATTATAGTGTCTAAAACTTAATAAAATTAATAAACATTTAATGATATGCAAATATCAAATGCTATTGACTCAAGGTGATAATATCACTATGAAACATTTAAAATCTTCTCTTTCATTTTTCTAAAAAATATTAAGATATAACTCTTTTCCCTGAACATTTTTTCAAGCTGCTAAGAAAAACTTGCTAGAAGGACAGCTGATAGATAATGATAAAATGGTAGAAAAGATTTTTCAATAGGTCAATGTTTTGAGAGTTGTAACTAAAAAAATTATCTCTAATAATCTAATCCTACCTAAAATAAGATTGCTTTTTCACTCACTGGAATCCACCCAACATATAAATTCTCTTCTTTTAAAAAGGAAGCACCTGCTTAGCCAGCTTTCATTTAAATGCTCAGTATAGATCTATGATCAGTTAGACAATGTATGGCACTTGTATAAAGTGCTGAGTATATAAAGACAAAACACAGTCTTCAAGGAGACCACAATCTAAAGCAGATCACAATCTCCTGGGAGAGTTGTTTAAATCTATGGAAGGATTGATTCCTTTAATAGAAAGATCAAGGAGGAATGAGATGAAATGGTATCCAAGACTCAATTATTTTTCTTGATCTTGATTTCTATAAATGTTACCTATAAATAAATGTTGTTGTAAATGAAATCTTTGTGAAACAATGTGTCAATCATGTCAGAGAACTAGAGCAGGGATTGGAGTGGGGGTTTTGAGCTCTTAATTTGCACATCAGCTTACACAATACTTTTGCTACTGAAATTCTCAATATACTTCAATAACAATTATATAAAAATGTTTCCAGCAGACTGGAGCCTAAATTTCAGATTATAGTATTAGTATTGATATTTTAGATCACTAATAAGATTTAAATAATATCTGAGACTATTTGGTTCATTTGGTTGATTAAGGAATCTTGAATTTGAGATAATTTTCCATGAGACATTTCAAGTAATTTAGTAAGTTATTTTGTATCTGGAAAAAGTAAGGCATAGTCAATTGGTTTAAGCAGTGATTTTATAGTGCCAGATATCTGCTTCCAAAATATTTACTCAAACAGAAAATGAGGAATAAAAATTGTATCTCATTCTTTGATTATATTAGAAACTGATGCTTCCTAATTTAGTGGAAGCTCCTTGACAGATTTATTTTTACTAATTTAGTGGATTTATTTATATAATGAAATGTAGAAAACACTATTTAGTAATAACTTAAGAAGTGGACCAACACTATTTCCCTGTCCTTTGAAAGAGGAACACTGGCTTTTAGCAAATGTCTAGCTATATGGGCAGACAAGTATGATGAGAATTTTTAAACTCATAACTTGGCAATCTTGGCACATAACTTGTAATCTGGAATTTCTATTTTAAGGGGCAAAGGTGTCTTTGGACTTCTGTTTCACTATTTGATCATTTTACAGTAATATACTATAAATAACTTACAGAAGTCAAATGTGAATTTCAATTTATTACATTCTTCCTGGAAAATAGTCTTCAATTTGAATAAATCTCATTGAATTGTGAATATGAATATGTGAATAAATCACAGTCATGGATTTTCATCTGTTTTATCCTGTACTGGGGAGGACCAGTTAATGTATGTGACTAGAAAGAAAATTGTTAATTTCTTGTCTGAGTAAACTATATGATTGTTTAGCTGTTCACAATAAGAAAATGATACTGAGAATGAGCCTGTCAAACAGACTTCTATCCAAAAATTTGTGTTCTTTCCCCTTAACACCAGCCAGTCATGGGGTTGATATAGATAATGCTTTCACTAAAAAACAAAGAGGCAAGCTTCCAAATGTAGTTGAGAATGTTTTCATATTAGTATTCTTTTCTATATTGGAAACTCTGCTCATTTTTGAAAAGCCAAATGATCAACCTCCACTGGACAATCAGAAAGTGTAATTGTTTTCTCCTCATATTGTCAGTCATCTCTAAAACATTTGAATTGTATCCAATTAGATTGAAAATGTTTGAAGGTTACTGATTGCTTTGTGAACAAAACAGCACATATTTACTTTTTGACTGATAGTATTGGATGAAATATTTATTATTTGATTTATTGGGCTTTTCTCTAAGAACTATGTGTTTAAAAATAATGCAATGTGAAATTTACATAAATTAATAAATAAACTAAAGAGAAAATATTACCTTAATGAATGCAATTCATTATATATTAAATGCCTATAAAGAAAATTATATATTGTTTCAAGATTATTTAGCTAATGTGGATAAGTATGTTATACTAAAAAGAGATTTGATAAATAATTTTTCCATTCCACCTCTCAGAGTGTTGAATCTCATTGGACAAGATCAGGCAATCATACTGACTAGGTTCATTATGAATTTATGCTGTCAAAGCTCACTTGGACTCTTTATTACAAAGAAATCCTTTAATTTTTTACTAACTTAATTTTGTTTTTATCGTTTTCTAACTTCACCTAGAGGCTGTTTATTCCATGACTTTCTATATCTCTCTTAGGTCTCCTAAATTACCTGCCCCCTTACCATCTGAGCAGTGAACTTTATTTCCTAACATGCTTAAGAAAATAAAGTCCATCTATCACAATATTTCTCCTTTCTCCTATTCTGTACCTCAAAAACTATTTAACACCATTTCCTATTCTCTCCTTTCTTGCTCTGATTTCTTTTTTCCCAAAATTTATTTAATCTAAAGAAACAGAATAAGAAAAAAAACAGAAAAGGAATACAAAACAAAATGAAGCAAAATAAAAGAGAACACTGTCATGTGCCAAGCAGAACATCAGGGAGGATTCAAAATATAACAATGAATACCAATTCAAGAAAGTATCTACACACACACACACACACACACACACACATATATATATACATATATATATTAGTAAAAGAAATTATATTTATGAGTGTTCATCTTTTCTTTACTTCCTTATAAATTGTTCTTTTGTTCTCTGTTGTGCACTTTATTTATTTTATTCTTTTTTCCCCTTTCATCTCCCTCCACTCCTAAGCAAGCTATAGTTAAGAAAGGAAATATTTACATGTACATATGTAGATATAAACATACATAAACATATATACACACATACCCTCACACATAGACATACACACATATCTTTCCTATCATTATTGACCCTTTGCTTTAATTCTGCTCCTAATTTGCCTTGCTATTAACCTCCATCTACCCATGGATCCCTCCTGTGTCTTCTTCTCTCACTCTTTGCTTCTCTGTCCACCTATCCCTTCCCCCTTATTTTTTATAGGTTTTGAAGGGGGCTATACTCTTCATAGTATATATGTAATGTTGCCTATTTAACTCATTCCCAATGTGAGTAGGTTTTCAGAACTATGAACCCTCCTCCCCCACTAATGTCTCTGTGTCTGTTCTTCCTCTGCACTTCATTTGTATGACATAATTACTATTTTTTACCTTAACTCTGCCCCAATCTTTCTTTTGAGCTGTTATATTGTTAATGTCAATTTTAAACATATGCTATAAATTTCCCATGTAAAAAATGTAAGCAATTTATTCATGTTGAATTCCTTGAAATTGATCATTAAATTTTCTATTAAGTTTGAGTTTGGTTGATAGAAAGTCCTGAAAATCTGCAAGTTCATTGAATATCCATTTCTTTCTCATTCAATATTATAGATAATTTTCCTGGATATGATATTTTTAGGCACAGACCTATTTCTTTTGATTGTCAGTAGATATGATTCCAGGAATTTTTATTGTGGCTGCTGATAAGATTTGTAAAATTCTAATTGTACCTCCAGCATGTTTGAATTGTGTTTTTTTCTTGTTTCTTGCAAACTGTACTCTCTGATCTTGGGCTTTCAAAATTTGGCAATAATATTCCTATGTGCTTCCCATAAAGCATCTCGGTGAAGTGTCATCATGGATTTTTTCTATTTCTACTTTCCCCTCATGTTCTATCACTCCAGGACAATTTTCTTGGATATTTCATCCATTATTGTGTGAAGGTCCTTTTTTTTGGTCACAACATTCAGGCAATCCAATTATTCCTATATTTTCTCTTCTTGATCTGTTCTCCAAATCTGTCACTTTTTAAATAAAATGTTTCACATTCTGTTCTTTTTTTCTCATTCTTTATAGTTGTTTATTATTTCTTGGTCTCTCATTGCTTCACTGTCCCTTGCCCAATTCTAATTTTCAGAGTTATTTTCATCTTTGAGATTCTGCATCTCCTTGTGTAGTTGGTTAACTTTTTTTTTCATAATCTTGTTTTTCTTGGAAGATTTTTAGTTTTTGATTTTAGTTTTTCCTCAATGTCTCTCATTTGATTTTTAATTTTTAAAAAAATTCTTCTATACTTTCTCTCTAGGCAGGAAGCCATTTCATGGGACTTTGTAGAGGGAGTGTTAGTCAGAACACCACAGGACTCTTTAGAGTAGAAGAATCTCTTTTCACTTGTGTCTTCCCCCTTCCCTGTTCCCATAAAATGTTTCTATGGTGGGATTCTTTCTTTTTTGTTAGCTCATTATTATTATTATTATTTTGGATAAAAGATATTACCATAAGCACCTCTAATCCTGGGTGGGGAGATGGTGTCTCTGGCTTCACTTCAGCTCTCCTTTCTGACCAAGAACCCTAAAGCAAGAGCTCCATCCTCCAACAAGTGCCTGTATTCAGCAGCCATTCCTGCTCTACTGTCTCTGCACACACAGGTACTGGTTCGTCCTCACCCAGGATTGTGTCTTATCAGTGCTGCTGTACCTCATTAAGTACGAACTAGCTCCCTGGAGGGGCTTGGGGTCATCTAGAGTCAGTATAAATTAAAGTCATTGATCTTCAGGGAGAGAAATGAAGGAGGCAGGCAAACTGCCATGAGGCTTGCCAAAGATGTAACCTGGATCCTGGAGTCCAGAATCACCAGCCTCTCTCCTCATCTTGCCACCAAATAACTCTGGCCTCTCCCCCTCCACCCTCCAATCCTTGCCTATGATTATCTTAACACCAAACATTCAGCAAGCACCAACTGTGAGAAGAGCCATTTATCCAAATATATGCTAATAGTCATTATCTCACATCGAATAGGTAATTAGCCTTAAGTGCTCATTGTCTGATTCAAGCATACCTTTTTGGATTTTCAGCCCTCGGCAGCGCCTGGCATTCCTAATCAGCCTCAGTTTCTTCAATCTTCTTATTCTCTGGGACTCCATAAACAGTCCAGAAGGTGAATGTTTCTATAGTTGCTATTGAGGCTCCAGCCACATTCAGCTAATCCCAGGGCACCCCACTTAGTGTTTCTAAGGAGGTAACCCAGAGATGTTTGCACTTCACATGAGTTAATTTCAGCTTGGGTTCTATCTTTGGATCTTCTCCAGTATTTCTTTAGATTGTCTCAGGTTATATCAGGAAGACCCTTATTCTACCCCAAGTCTTCTTAATTTTTCATGAATCTATGTTCAACCCGAGGCACAAATTTGTTCCATATGTGAGGGAAATCTATAGAGCTTGAAATTTAACAATCTACTCTGCCACCTTCCCAGAATTCTCCCATATTTGATTTCTTATTATGAGATTACTTTTCTGATTGCCAAAGGGAAAGGTACTTCAGTATTTTTCTTTGATCCTATATGATCTAACTTTTCTTGGTGCTTACCTTTTTAAATTACATCTTTCTCTCATGCATATATACATACACACACACACACACACACACACACACACACACACATATAAAACCACAATTCATTGTTTTTGCCTAGATTTTTATAATTCTATTCTCTAGTTTTTTCCTAATTATTTGTTATGTAGCTGTCAAAATAATTTTTCTAAATTGCATGTATGTAATTTGTTGGTGAAGAATCTTCAGTGATTTCTTTTGCTTTTAGGACAAAACAGAAACTTTTGTTTTTGTTTCATTCCAGTCAACTTTTATACATTTTTTTCCCATTATTTCTCATTTAGAGGATTTTTCCAGAGAAACTGGTCTATGTTCTGAATCCTCTTATCCTCATAGAGGATACATACATGTCTATAATGTATTTTCTACTCATTTCCACTCCTAATAATCTTTAATTCATTGTTCATCTCCTTAGTAATCTCTTCTTTGATTAATAGTTTTTTCTCCCTTCTCAAATTCTTGTGTCTTTATGTATATCTTAACTTGGTTTATCCCTACAATAGAATATATGCTCCTTGATGGCAAGAATGTTAGGCATTTAACTTTGTGTCACTAATTGCTTGCACAGTAGCTTGGATACAGTATGAATAAATGACTTATCATTTATTATGCTTTTAATATGTGCAAAGCATTGGAGATACAAAAATGAAAAGACATCCTCTGCTCTCAAAGGGCTGACATTTTAATGGGAATAGACAACATGTGTGGGAAGTTTCAGATGCAAATTTAATGGAAAGATTTCCTGGTCTATCTGTAAAGCAGCTGATGATGCCTCTTTAGTGACATTTCTACTGACAACATCTTATCAAATTCTAATATTTAATCCTTTGGTAGTGCTCAAGACCAAGAGTTTTCTTTTTTGGACCTTTACTATAAAGCTTTGTTTCTAGGCAACATTTCTATAAAAGTTTTTCCAATAAATTTTGGCTATATACATTGGACTAGAAACAGGGTTTGTGTTCCAGGAGGGTCCTGGGGTTCTATTCCTATTGTTTTTGAAGTGCCACTTGGACAGAAGAGAGTATTGATTATAGTGAAGAAAGTGGATTCCTATTCTATGGTAATTTATAATATAATAGATTCTGCTCCAGCCTTTTATCTTTACTTTGAATGTATCTCCCTGTTTTAAATGTGTTTCCTGTAAACAACATATTGTATGGTTCTGACTTTTAATCCAGTCTACTATCTGCCTCCGCTTTATGGGAGAGTTCATCCCTTCACATTTATGGTTAAAATTACTAATTCTGTATTTCCTGCCACCCTAATATCCCCAGATTATGCTTTCCTTTTTCTTGCTCTCCTTCCCCCCCTTCCCTAGTATTAAACTTATTGGTCCCCCTTGCATCAAGCAGCTCTCCCTCTTTAGGATCCCTCCCTCTTCCCTTTGAATCCCTTCCCCTTTCTTGTACTTTTCCCTTATTACTCTTTTTCCTTTTCTCTTTTCCTCTCCCACTTTTTAATGAGTGAGAGAAGAGTCTCTGTAAAACAAATATGTTAATTATTTCCTCTTTGAGCCAACTCTGATGAGAGTAGGATTCGCACAATGTTCCTCCCCCTCTCTAAGTTCTCTCAGAGATGACAGGTTTCCTTTGTCTCATCATCTCATGTAGTTTTCCTCTTTTTATCTCCCCTTTTCCCTTTTTCTAACACTATCCTCTTTCCATTTCTACTTCCCTTTTTTATGTTATATCAGTAAAATCAAATTATACATGTGGTTTTTAATGTATATCCACAACAGAAATACAATTCTCAAGAGTTCCTTTTACCTTTTTCTACTTCTCTTGAGTCCTGTGGTTGGAGATAAAAATTTTTGTTTAAGTCTGTTTTTTTCCTTAGAAACATTATGGATAGCTATGTAGACTGGGCATAGGATCAGTAGTGTTGGGAGCAAGATGCAAGATCCAGCTACTTCCAAGCATCCTCTACATTCATGTCTTAGGGAAGGTTTCATTATTGGTGTTCAAGCAGATAATCTTTAGTGTTTTCCTTAAAAGAATTCAAGACTCAGGCTCTGTCCAAATCAAGTAAAAGTATTTATTAAGATTGAGAATCTTTCACTCAGACTGGACTAATCTTTCTTTTAGGAGTTTAACAGGAGTTAGTAGACCAACAATGCAAGATAAGTGTATTTATGGAATCTTTTTACATCACAAGGTATTTATATTTTGAGGTTATAAGAAGTGTTTGATAACTTGGGAAGGTCCTAAAGCCTTGATGGATGTGTGCATGTAATTAGCCAGGATACATATAGAAAAGCCAGCTTAATATATGGCAGATATTATAATTAGCCTGACTTCATCATAAGTTCATACAAAAATCAGCAAAGAAGAATAGTGTGCAGGTGCCATGTCAGGGAAAAGATCTATTAACTGTTTGTGGTTCAATGTCCTCCTCCATATCTTGTTGATACTACTTTTTTATTGGCTGACTTCTATGATGTATCTAGACTTCATGAATAGTGGAATTATAGACAATTTCTGTACTTGTCAGCTAGTGATGGAGGATTTCTGTGGCATTTCGGCTGGTAGCAATAATCAGAATCCCATCAGCAAGACTTGCCTGTCAAATCATCTCTCCTTCAGCTTTCCTTGCTATTATATCTGCGATGATTTGCCTGCTTGCACCTGAGAGTTGGTTGGCAGTCAACGGGAATGACTTGTTCACTTTTCCAAAGAAGTTACTTCCTCATATGCTAGTTGCAGGTATTGGTTGGGGGTGGGGGAGTAAGACAGTGTGATGCTGGATAGTGATTGGGTAATAAATGAACTTTCTTCTAGCTCCAGTTCTCTGATTCCTAAAAAAGAAAGACTTACTATTTGATGTTTTTAAATACAATGAACATCTCTCTATAACCCAGTCAAGCTTTTCTTCTAAATGAACTTAGGAAATACTTGCATTGTCATCAGTCTTGTTAAGTGAGCAGACTGCTTCACATATATGTCACTAACTACCCTGTGTAATTTTAAATAAGTTATTTTAATTCTCTGATTCTCCCTCCCCCCCACCCCCACCTTATATACAAAACAGGAGTGACTAGATTTCTGAGATAATTTCTGTCTCTAGGATTTTGTGATCTAAGCAGTAACAGTAGATAAATACAAAATGTTTATTTTTTGTTGAATATATTTTGAGTCAACGGGAATCTGAGAGTTAGGAACAATTTCATGATAGTAGAATTTGAAAGCAATTAGTTTAGATGCTTTAGTCTCTGTTTAGAGGCTGGTTTTATATAATGAGGGGTCTTGCAAGGGAAAAAGAATAATAGGTATTAGTAAGATAATAAGGTAGGGAATACTTCTAAAGTTTTTTTTTTCTTTCTCTCACTCAAATATTAATTCATTTACAAAATATGTTCCTGCAATGCTTATATTCATAAGCAATACAACAATTTACAATTAGACTTGAGCATGCTAAAAATGCTATTGTAATATTTCAGCCACCACCTTAAAAGATCTGAATCCTTGTATGCAATGGAGAAAGCATATTGCACAAACTGAAATTTCAATAAATACCTTATGTCCCACTCAGGTCCTACTTTCAGTAACTGTAGAGTCAATGTTTGGTGTCAAGTTGAAGATGAAATCTTCTCTATGTTACTCACATCATCCCCTGTTACTACCTGGAACTTCTATTGACCATAGAGTTTTTAGGATAGTTTTCCAGCATCCAGAAGTGCTCTATTAAGTTATACAAAAATAATGTTCCCTTAGGAAATGCAACTATATAACCCAAGAATAAAGAGGTGACTGTACTAATTTAAAGTCTGCTCTGCTCAGACCAGAGAAGTATTGTGTTTAGCTCTGAATGCCATATTTTACATAGAACATGGTTAAACTAGAGAGCATTCAGAAGAGAGTAATCAGGATGGTGAGAATCAGTTGAAGACTGCAGGAACATTTCTTTGCTTTATTCATTATAATGCCATACTGAGGCCTATTAGAAACAGATCAGAAAGTACTAGAAATCAAATGCTAGCTTTACATTTATAGGAATTCCATGATCTGAGAAATGAAAGTAATGTTTAAGGGATATTTTGGGATATTTAAGAAAATGGAAGGGGACTTATTTATGAATGAAAGAAGGAACAAATGAATGAGTGAATGAATACAGAAAAAAATATTTATTAAGCTCTTAGGATATGCCAAGTACTATGCTGACCATGGATGATAGAAATGGAAAAGCTAAGGCCATTTGTGCTACAGGAGTTTGACTTCTAATACATCTAGAGGCATGGTATCCATCTTGATGTGGACATTTCAATTTCCACCATAAGTCACAAAGATAGTGAATATAAGACTGTTAGCAACCTTGTGGCCTTTGAGTAGTATCAACTCACCAATTCAATTTAATAAACATGTATAAAGAACTTACTATGTGTCCAGCACAGTGCTAAGCACTGGGGACACAGAGTGAAGTTCACTATATAAATATTACCTTCTGGCCATCTCTGCACTTGTTGCCCAGGCTCATAACATCATCTTCATCACTCGCATTTGGTTTCTCACTCCAGCCCCAACCCTGGATTCTAACAATCTCAGCTCTGAGAGATAAGTTTTTGCCATGTCTTGTCAAGAACTAGAGTTACCTTCAGACTACCTCCACACGAAAGCTACTCTTGGCTTTCTTTCATGTGTTATCTTCCTCATTAGAATATAAGTCCCTTGAAGAAAAGGGCATTTTTGCTTGCTTGAGTTTGTATCCTCACATTTTACACAATACTGGAAAATTAAGAAATGACTATAGAGTTATAAGACCATTGGCCTACACCTAGAAGGGAACTTAAAGGCCAGCTAATCCAAAGTACTTTACCCACCTGTCTTTTGTATGATATCTTGGGGCTGGACCCTGCCTCTCATTTCCTTGGGTCAATCTACATTCTGAAGCCCAGTGGAAACCCTTGTGGCATTTTGGACATAGGGTTTTGGGTTTTATTCTCTCACCCTGTCCTCTCACTCTATCTCTATATTTACACTGAGCTCTCAGTCCAATTTTTCTACACTGAAAACATCTACGAGTTTCTCTAGAAGTCCCTTGCCAAGAGGGACCCTGTCTTTCCATGTTCATCATAGTCTGGATATAATAAGCATTTGTGCCCACTGTGGCACAGCGTCTTATGATCTCCTCTAAAGGAGCATCTTTGTATAGTCTCCATATAATTCTTTTGCAAATCTCATTAGCATTTTCCTTAGCCAGATGTCTGGTCATTATTTCTGTAGCTGCATTTTCTCCAGTGGTTTTTGTGACAGCTGTCTGCAAACATCCCACAAAATCCGCAGAGGATTTATTGGGACCTTGTTCTATTTTTGTGAAATCTCCATCTTTCTCTGAGAGAGAATCCCAAGCTTTTGTTGCAGCAGCAGTGATCTGTTCATAAGCTGCTGTGGGATAATTAATCTGTGCTGAATTCTCTGCATATTGACCTTTACCTGCTAGTTGGTCAAAAGTGATTTGTATATTAACTCCTGTTTAACATTTGACAAAGGTCAGTTATGTAGCATTCAAGTCCAACGAAATAGGCAACTTCCATTTGCCTATTTCGTTGGACTTGAATTCTACATAATTCATGATATTCCAAAAGCCACAACAAGTTTTGTCCAGGTTTGAAACATGTCCTTGCTATGGATTTCCAGTCACTAGGGGTTAGGATTTCATAAGATAAATTATCTAGTAACATCTTAACATAAGATGATGTAGCCCCATAAAGAGTGCAACACTTTTTTAAATCTTTAATTTTTTCCAAATTAAGAAGAGTGTATCGTCTCCTTTTTTGACTTGAAGAGTCAAGCTCTTCAATCACAGGGTATGCACGTATCAAATCAGATATTTCCTGTACTTCATTTTTTGCCTTAACCAGTGCTTTTTGTAATCTTGTCATAGGCTGCTTCATAGGTTGTTATGTCACTGCCTCTCCCCCTCCTCCTTCTCCCTCCACCCTTGAAGAGTTAATTGAGGGAGGTAGGTCAGGGGATGTGGAATGACATAATTTCTCCTGCTGTGATATCACACTCAAAATTGTACTTAACTCCATTCTTATCTGATTCTTCATCCTTTTCACCTAGTTTAGTTGGCACCTGCCCCTCCTGTTCTTTTTTTTTTTTAATAACTTTTTATTGACAGAACCCATGCCAGGGTAATTTTTTTTTACAGCATTATCCCTTGCATTCACTTCTGTTCCGATTTTTCCCCTCCCTCCTTCCACCCCTAGATGGCAAGCAGTCCTTTACATGTTGCCTTCCTGCTCTTTCTTCTATTTCCTTATTCTAACACTTATATAATTTCTTAAAGCCAGTTGTATTAAATTATATATATTAAATCTATCTTTAGAAATTGAGTTAGATTGATTTTTATTGTAGAATTGACATAGTTGCTCTCCTACTAATTTCCACTCATTTAGATCCAATTCTACTGTATAGTTTTTAAAAGATCAATGATCTGCTTCCAAGTTATAATTAAACTTTGATTTTTTATCAGTCTGACCAAGCTTTTGACATTTTCCTTGAAGAGGAAAAGAAGACAGTTTTCTAAACATCTGTCCCATTTTAGCTGAAATACTATTTTAGCCCTATAACAAAGTTTTCTTGTTGTACTCACCCTATTTTCTGGGTCAAGGAGACTTTTCCACTGCAATCAGGATCGGAGACTTTTCCACTGAAATCAGGATTGTGTCTGCCCCATGTTGGGCAACAAAATGTAATGTTCTTCTCTAAAATATAATGTTCCCTGGGAGCAGATTTCTTGGGGGGCTTCTGGAGGCAGCCTTAGTTTCAGTTCAGTGTAATCACCTCAAATGCAGCCAGGAATTAAAGTCCAAATCCTTTATTTTCTCTTGCAAATTTTGTCTCCTTCCTTGGGCCCAGTTAGCTTTCTTAGAGGCCTATCTCTCTCCTTGGATCCAGAGCTCTTGCCGCTAGTCCTTTGCCTCTGCCAGCTTCAGCCTCTAGCTCCCTTCGAATGTCTCCAGGCAGCACAAAGAGGGAAAATGGAATGAATATGTCTCCTCCTCCAAGAGTGGGCTTGTCCTTTCTGACTTCGGAATGTCCTGGACTGAATCCTGGTTGAGGCTCCTAGTTTATATATGCTCTCTTAAAAGTATGGATCTTGTAGAACTCTAATAAGCACTAAGTACATTAGTGAACTAGAGAACTGTTAAGTACCCTGGTAAATTAGATAAGTGACTTTGCACCTTGTAAGAATCCTAAACCCAGATGTCATAGAATCAGAATGAAAAGATAAAATAACCATTGAAAGAATTCACCAAACACTTCCAGAAAAAAGACTCCAAAATTAAAACCCCAAGGAATATTGCGACTAAATTTCAGAACTATCAGACCAAGGGAAAAAATATTACAAATAGCCAGAAATAAACAATTCAAATACTGAGGAGCCACTAGAGAATTAGAATTCTAGATAGATAGATAGATATAGATATAGATATATACATCTATATATCTATATATAAATAGAATTAGAATAGAATTACTTAGGACCTAGCAGCTTCTGCTTTAAAGGATCAAAGGGCCTGGAATCTGATATTCCAAAAGGCACAAGTACTTGGAATGCAGATATTTATATCTCGTGGATAATAAGCAAGAGCTAGAATGTGTGCATACAATTCATTCTGCTGAGTAGACTGAAAATGAGTTCTGACTACTCTCTTTATAGTTAAGTCATGAGAGTAAACAGCACAAATATCATGTTTGGATGCATCTGTAAAGATAGTTAGTCCTTTGAGAGGAACTTTAGAAACTTTTTCTTCAAGAATTCATGGCCAATTATGTAATAGTCTGGTTATCTTTAATGGAGACCCATGTGTAAAATTTGGAGCCATGGCTAATAAAATTTGCCACTCTGGGATGGTCTCACAGCACACATTAATTTGTGTATTGGTATAAAAGGTGTATGTCTTGTCAGGTCTTATCCCAGATAATTGTACTGCTCACTTAATGGCCTTTAATAAAATTCTATCCACAAGCACTGGGTAAGGAGTAAGGTTTTGTTCTGGTTGTGCTGAGAGGTTCACTCACTCTATCACACTGTCTCCTTGATGAAGGACTGCTGTGGGTGCCTCTTGTGTAGCAAAAACTGATATTTCCAAGGGTTTTGGGGTGACTCTTTCAACCACATTGGATAAAGCCAGTTCAACTTCTCTCAAAGCCTCTTGAGCTTCACTTGTAAGCTGGCATGGTGAGCTTAAAACACTGTCTTCTCTTAAAATGTCATATAATGGTTGTAATTGATAGGTAGTCAAGCCTAACACTGGATGCATCCATTGGATATCTCCTATCAATTTCTGAAAGTCATTTAAGGTGTTTAGCTTCTCTGCTCTTAAGGAAATTTTTTGTACGTAAGCACCTTAGGATATACTTCAAATCCTAAATATTGAAAAGTAGCATGTCTTTGAACTTTTTCTGGAGCTATGTGCAATTTGTAGTACCTTAATGTTTCCATGGTCTTTTGTAGACATGCTTCTAACATTTCTTCCTCAGATGCACATCCCAATATATCATTCATATAATGTAATAACATAACTTTTGGGAATGCTTTTCTTCCTGGAGTAAGAGCAGCAACAACATACATTTGACACATAGTAGGGCTGTTTTTCATTCCCTGTGGCAAAACTGTCCATTCATATCTTTTTTTCCCCCTTATTTTATTTTATTTATTTATTTATTTATTTTTGTATTATTATAACTTTTTATTGACAGAACCCATGCCTGAGTAATTTTTTTTTTACATTATCCCTTGCACTCACTTCTGTTCTGACTTTTCCCCTCCCTCTCTTCATCCTCTCCCCCAGATGGCAAGCAGTCCTATACATGTTGAATATGTCACTGTATATCCTAGATGCATGCGTGCAGAACCAAACAGTTCTCTTGTTGCACAGGAAGAATTGGATTCAGAATGGAAAAAATAACCTGGGAAGAAAAACAAAAATGCAAACAGTTTACATTCATTTCCCAGTGTTCTTTCTTTGGGTATAGCCGCTTCTGTCTATCCTTGATCAATGGAAACTGAGTTAGATCTCTTTGTTGAAGAAATCCACTTCCATCAGAATACATTCTCATACAGTATTGTTGTTGAAGTCATTTATATCTTTTACAAGGCTCAGCTAAGTTAACTCTGGGCACTGAAAAGGCAAATCTTTTCATATCCTCTTTATCCAGAGGGATAGAATAGAAACAATCCTTAATATCTATGACCCAAAGAGGCCATTCTCTAGGCAACTGAGTAGGAGATGAAAGTCCAGGCTGAAGAGTTCCCATAGTTTCCATCTGTTCATTCACCTTTCTTAATCAACGTCCTCCATCTTCCAGATTTCTTTTTTACAACAAACACTGGGAAATTCCAAGGACTTAGAGAAGGTTGTAAGTGTCCTTGATCAAGCTGCTCCTGTACTATATCTAATAAGGCCTGAATTTTGTCGCTGCCTAAGGAATACTGTTCTATCCATACTGGTGTATCAGTTTTCCATTGGATAGGAACAGGTGAAAGTGTTGGCAGGCCTTCACCAGCAGCCCTGCCTAAAAAACCAAGGTACTCATTTTTAATCCTAATTGTTGTAAAATGTCTCTTCCTCACAGATTGATAGGGATTTTTTCAACTATAAAAGGAGTAAAAACTCCTGTTTTGCCTTCAAAAGTCCATCTCATAGGGGCAGCACTAACTTCAGCTGCTATTGATCCTCCTACGCCAGACATGTAGATGTCTGCCTTAATCTTTGGCCAGTGACTGGGCCAATTGGCACCTCTAATGACTGTATGATCTGCACCTGTGTCTACCAATCCTTTTAATGGTAGGCCATTTATATAGATCATGAGCATAGGTTGGTGAGCTGTTACAGCTGCTGTCCAGTATAGTCCTGGATTTTGTGGTCTGGAGTCAGAATCTGGGTGACTATCACCAGGTTGCTTATTAGGATTCTGTATGAGTAAACCTGATGCTACTACTTCTCCTGGGTGACAAGTCAGACATTGTCTACCTATATTAGTAATTGGGATATTAGCTACATATTCCCCAGGTTTCCATATCAGTGTATGGATGGACACTGTTTTGTAAGTGCTCTCAGGAGATGAAATGGTCAAGCCTACTCTCCCTGGAGGCAAGGGATCCATAGGCTGTAGAGAAACAGATTTCCTCTCTCCAGGGAGTATCTCAGTTGTCTCAGCCACATACAACTCTATTCTCCCCAACTGTAATCCCTTTCTCCCATCAGGTTGCTTCTTAGCTGGTTGATTCTGTAATCCCCTTCTCCCATCAGATGGCTTTCTGGTTGATTGGTCATGTCTGGGTACTGGACTTCTAGGTACTCTCTGGGTGTAGCATCAGCTGCCATCGTGCCCCAAGTATTTTTTTGTCCTGGGCCCTGGGGCTGAGTCCCTCATTCCATTTCTCTTAATCAGTCTACATTCTGATGCCCAATGGAAGCCTCTGTTGCATTTTGGACATGGAGTATTGGGAATTGTTCTCCCACCCTGTTTTCTCACTCTGTCTCTATGCCAACATTGAGCTTTCAGATGCCCTACTTTGCCACATTGAAAGCATTGATAAGTCTCTCTGAAAGACTTTCAGAGACTTGCCAAAAGGGACCCTGTCTTCCCATGTTCGGATCTTGGGGAGTCTGCACCATAGACTGGCTTTAAAAAGTATTTGTGCCCGCTGTGGCACATTGTCTTATAATCTCTTCTAAAGGAGCATCCTTGTGTAGTCTTAGTATAATTCTTCTACAAACCTCATTCACATTTTCTTTAGCAAGTTGCCTTATCATAATGTCTGTTACTGCATTTTCACCATTAGTTCATACGATAGATGTCTGAAAACATCCCACAGAATCAGCAAAGGGTTAGTTTGGCCCTTGTGTTATTTTTGTGAAGGATTCACCCTTATCATTTTAATTGGGGAGACAAGCCCATGCTTTGATGGCAGCAGCAACAATTTGCTCATATGCTGCTAAGGAGTAATTAATCTGTACTGAAATTTCTGCATAAGAACTTACACCTATTAGTTGGTCACAGGTGATTGGAGGATTAACTCCACTATGATTATTTTGTTGGGCTTGTATCCTACACAGCTCACTATATTCAGAAAGCCACAACAAGTTTTGTCCAGGTTCTAAGCATGTCCTTGCTATTATTTCCAGTCCCTAGGGGTTAAGACTTCATAAGCCAAATTCTGTAATAACATCTTAACATAAGCTGATATAACCCCATAAAGAGTACAGGCATTTTTCAGGTCTTTGAGGATTTCTATACCAAAAGGAGTGTATCTTCTACTTTCTTGACCAGAAGAGTTAAACTGTTGAATCACAGAATACATTTCCAGTTTCACATCACCTAAATTCTGCCCTTCTTCTGTGGCTTTAAGTACTGCCTTTTGCAATCTTTGCAATAGAAGGGGGTGATTTATTGGGGGGAGGTGCTAGTGGTGTCACTGCCCCTCCCACTACTCCTCCCCCCTCCATCCTGGAAGGTGAAGTTGATGGGGGTGTGTTAAGAACCAGTTCCAGTTTAGGGGAGGTTGAAGCTGCTTGTGAGAGTGAGATTCATCACACCTTACACCCTTCACCATGCCCTTCACCACGCCCCCTCACCATGCCCTTCATCCTAAAAATAAAAGGAGATCAATAAAATTGAAAGTTAAAAAAATGATTGACTTAATAAATAAAAGTAAGAGTTGGTTTTATCAATACAGTAGATAAACCTTTAGTTAATTTGATTAGAAAAAAGAAAGAGAAAAATCAAATTGTTAGTCTCAAAAATGAAAAGGAAGATCTTTCCAACAATGAAGACGAAATTGGAACAATAATTAGGAGTTATTTTGCCCAACTTTATGCCAATAAATTTAATATCTAAGTGAAATGGAGGAAAAGCTACAAAAATATAGATTTCTGCCCAGAAGCAGAAATAATTTACTTAAATAAATAAATAAAACACTTAAAAAGAAAAAGAAATAGAACAAGCTATTAATCAAATCCAGAACATAAAATCCCTAGACCATATGGATTTACATGTAAATTCTATCAAACATTTAAAGAACAATTAATTCCAATTCTGTTTAAACTATTTGAAAAAAATAGAGAATGAAGGACAACTAACAAATTCCTTTTATCACACAGACATGGTACTGATACCTAAACCAGAGAGGACAAAAACAGAAAAGTATAGACCAATCTCTCTAATGAATATTGATGCAAAAATCTTAAATAAAATATTAGCAAAGAAAATTCAGAAAATCATCCCCAGGATAATACACTATAACCAAGTAGGATTTATACAAGGAATGAATAGTTGATTCAATATTAGGAAAACTACAAATATAATTGACTATATCAATAATCAAATTAACAGTAACCATATGATTATCCCAATAGATACAGAAAAAACATTTGCTAAAATCCAGCAGCCATTCCTATTACAACACTAGAGAAAATAGGAATAAATGGACTTTTCCTTAAAACAGTCAATTGCATCTATTTAAAACCATTAGCAAGCATCATATGTAATAAACTGGAACCATTCCCAATAAGATCAGGAATGAAACATGGTAGCCCATTATCACCATTACTATTTAATATTGCATTAGAAATGCTGGTTTTGACAATAATTGAAGAAAAATAGATTAAAGAAATTAGAATAGGTAATGAGGAAACCAAGTTATCACACTTTGCACATAATATGATGGTATACTTAGAGAATCCTAGAGAATCAACTAAAACACTATTGGAAGTAGTCCACAACTTCAGCAAAGTTGCAGTTTACAAAATAAATCCACATAAATCATCAGTATTTTTATACATCACTAACAAAATCCAATAGCATGAGAAACAAAGAGAAATTCCCTTTAAAATAATTGGCAATAGGATAAAATATTTGGCAATCTATTTGCCAAGGAATAGTCAGGAATTATGTGAGCAAAACTGCAAAATACTTTCTACACAATTAAAGTCAGATTTAAGCAACTGGAAAATATCAAACATTCTTGAATAGGGCAAACAAATATAATAAAAAGGCAATACTACCTAAACTAATCTATTTATTTAGTGCTATACCAATCAAACTCCCAAGAAACTATTTTACTGACCTAGAAAAAATAACAACATTCATTTGGACGAACAAACGGTCAAGATTTTCAAGGGAATTAATGACAAGAAAACCAAATGAAGGTGGCCTGTTTGTAGCAGATCTAAAACTATATTATAAAGCAGCAGTCATCAAAACCATTTAGTACTGGCTAAGAAATAGAGCAGTTGATCAGTGGAATAGTTTAGGTTTACAGAACAAAACAGTCAATGACTATAGCAATCTAGTGTTTGACAAGCTTAAAGATCCCAGCTTTTGGGAAAAAGAATTCACTATTTGATTAAAAAAAAAACTGCTGGGAGAAAGAACTCTGGGAGATGATTAAGAACCATTACATTGAATTCCCAATCCCTATATTTTTGCCTGCCTGCATTTTGAATTTCCTTCACAGGCTAATTACACAATATTTCAGAGTCCGATTCTTTTTGTATAGCAAAATAACAGTTTGGTCATGTATACTTATTGTGTATCTAATTTATACTTTAATATATTTAACATCTACTGGTCATCCTGCCATCTAGAGGAAGGAGTGGGGGGGAGGAGGGGAAAAATTGGAACAAAAAATTGTTAATGTTGTAAAATTACCCATACATATAACTTGTAAATAAAAAGCTATGAATAAAAAAAAAAAAATTAAAAACAGGGAGTGGGGGGGATGAAGAGGAAAAAAGGGGGAAAGTATAAAAAAAACTGCTGGGAAAATTGGAAACTATTATGGCATAAACTAGGTACTGACCCACACCATATACCAAGATAAGGTTGAAATGGGTTCATGATATAGACATAAATAATTATATTATAAACAAATTAGAAAAGAAAAGATGTAGTTTATCTCTCAGATCTGTGGAGGAGAAAGGAATTTGCAACCAAAGAAGAAGTGGAGATCATTATTGATTACAAAATAAATAATTTTGATTATATTAATTTAAAAAGTTTTTGTACAAACAAAACTAATGCAGACAAGATTAGAAGGGAAGAAACAACCTGGGAAAACATTTTTGCATTCAGAGATTCTGATAAAGGCCTCATTTCTAAAATATATAGAGAATTAATTCAAATTTATAATAGTTCAAACAGTTCTCCAATTGATAAATGGACAAAGGATATGAACAGACAATTTTCAGATGAAGAGGTGCTCCAAATCACTATTGATTAGAGAAATGAAAATTAAGACAATTCTCAGATACCACTACACACCTATCAGATTGGCTAAGATGACAGAAAATGATAATGATGAATATAGGAGAGGATGTGGGAAAACTGGGACCCTGATACATTGTTGGTGGAACTGTGAATGGATTCCATCATTCTGGAGAGCAGTTTGGAACTATGCTCAAAAAGTTATCAAAATGTGAATACTCTTTGATCCAGCAGTGTTTCTACTGGATATATATCCCAAAGAAATCTTAAAGGAGGGAAAGCTACCCACATGTACAAAAATGTTTGTCACAGCACAAGTAGTGTAGTGGCAAGAAACTGGAAACTGAGTGGATGCCCATCAGTTGGAGAATGGCTGAATAAATTATGGTTTACTAATTTTATGGAATATTATTGTTCTGTAAATAATGACCATCAGGATGACTTCAGAGAGGCTTGGAGAGACTTATATGAACTGATGCTAAATGAAATGAGCAGAACCAGGAGATCCTTATACACAGCAACAAAATTATATGATGATTAATTCTGATGGATATGACTCTCTTCAACAGTGAGATGATTCAAACCAGTGCCACTTGTTCAGTGATGAATAGAGCCATCTACACCCAGAGAGAGAACTGTGGGAACTGAGTGTGAATGCATAGCATTCTCACTCTCTCTGTTGTGGTTTGCTTGCATTTTTTTTCTTTCCTGGTTTTTTCTTCCTTTTTGATCTGATTTTTCTTGTGCAGCAAGATAACTATATATATATATATGTATATATATATATATATATATATACATACACACACACACACACATATATATGTGTGTATACATATACACATATATTGGATTTAACACATATTTTAACATATTTAACATGTTTTGGACTATCTGCCAGCTAAGGGAGGGGGGAAGGGGAAGAAAAAGAAAATTTGGAACACAAGGTTTTATAAGATCAGTGTAGAAAAAATTACCCATGCATATGTTTTCTAAATAAAAACCTTAAATTTAAAAAATAATTAAAGAAAGAAAGAAAAGTAAAGAAAAGCAAATTGTATTATGATGGTAACTAGTTTAGGAATCAAATGTTATAATTTTTTAAAATAAAAAATGAGAAGCTTTGTGTCTTCACTTATGGTTCATCTTGTCATGTACTACTCCAATCTTACTTCAATCTATTCAAATTTCTAGATTGTTTTTCACAGTACAGTCTGGGAGCCAAGTACTCTTCAAAGCTTTTTCTGATCCCTAAGCCTCTTGTTATTGTTCCCTTTTACTTGAAGTCATACTTTCCATATATATATATATATATATATATTAGTGCTAGGAGGACTTGTCATTTACTAGAAAGAGAAATTTGACTCTTACAGAATATTGACATCTCCCAATCACTTTTACTTCCACTTATGTTTATATTTTAAGAACAGTCAAGATTTCCTTTTCTTTGACCATAACTTTCTAGACAATCAATATTATCTCTCTGTGTTAGATCATTTATTAAGGTCACTTGTAATTTAATTTACAAAGACCCAATGCCTGGAATTAGTCTACTAGTTATTCAATAATTTATCTTATCTCTCCATTAGGGGGAGGGGGCAAACTTATCTGAATATGCTTGATTTTTTTTGTTTTGAGTTGGTTTTGGTTTGCTTTTCTTAATTCAATTTAGACTTGCATGAAATTAAAAATGAGTTTCACAATTTATTCTAGTACATTAACACTTTTGGTAATACTTTTTGTCCCTTTGTTGAAAAATATTTAATATTCATTACACACTATATTCTTTGATCATCAAGAAAAACCAAAACTTCACATGATGATGGTAATGATAAAGAATTTGATTTGTATTCCTGTAGATCTTTGATGCAGTAAAACATAACTGCATAATTCCCCACGTGAGAATTCTATTTACCCCAACTTGTATGTGATTTTTTATGGACCAAAGGGACATTCTTAGAAGTCACCATGGGACAGCTAGGTGGTGCAGTGGATACAGCACCAGCCCTGAAGTCAGGACAAACTGAGTTCAAATCTGGTCTCAGACACTTAACACTTCTTAGCTGTGTCACACTGAGCTAGTCACTTAACTCCAGTTGCCTCAGGGAAAAAAAAGTCACTACAACTTCTTATTCTAAATAAAACCATGAAGATTAGAGTTTTTGACTATATAGTTGAATGGGCTTCTATTAAGTATGTACTTTGCCAAGTACTCAGCATAAAAAAAAAAAGGAAGTAGTACCTTTCCATCTTACATTTTACAGTTAGGAATGAATAGGAATGTGAGCGAGGAACAACAGGAACCCAGATAAATTAACACAAAATATATACAAATAAATACATGTGAAGTTATTGGACAGGAAGTGTTGAGGCTTGACAGAGAGGAAAGAAGAATGTATTATTTTCAAAAATGAAGGAAACTTTTCAATTTAAAATTATATTTGTTGGAGAAAAAGGGCATAATTTTCAGAAATTTTTGTTACTACTACTACTACTAATGGCTAAATATGTAACAATTAGTATGCGTAGGCACTGTATTAAGCATTTTACAATTATTATCTCATTTGATCCTCACCTTGGGAATTAGGTGTTATGATGTGAAGGAATGGATATTAATTAGCCACAAAGATTTAGGTGAGAGTTTTGAGCTCAGAATTAGAAGCACAAAGAATAAATCTCATCTCAGTTTTTCTCAAGGAAAGTATAACAAATGCTTATTAATTGACTAATTTTATTTTGGGCTTTTAAGATTTTTCAAAGTACTTTACATGTGTTATGCCATTTGATTAATGCAACAACCCTATAAGATAGGTGCTATTTTATCTGCACTTTTCAGATGAGCAAATTGAGGCTCAGAAAAGTTAAATGGTTTGTCTAGGGTTACACACCTAGTAAAAGTTAGATTTTTTTTTCACTTTACACTATGCCCTGTACCACTTAATCTCCAAAATAGGCTTATTTTCTCTTGTATGTAAAGCAATTCTCATTCAGAATTTATCAAGAATTAAGAGATGAAACAAAGATTATCTGAACAGGCAAATGAATGAATAAACAAATGAGTAAACCATAGGAAGAACACTTGAGATTTCTATTTTTGTTCCACTTAGTTTTAGAAAGAGAAAAATGAGGAAATATTTTTTAAAAGGGAAACCACGGAATGCTGAAAATCTGATTTCCTTGGAGTTAGTCTTCAAAATACAGAACTCAGAATCTTTCTAAAAGTAGGGCAGTCTAAATCAACAATAGAGTTGATTTAATGGGTGCTCTTGACCTATCTTGGCAGCTAGAGAGGGGGGAGGGGTTGGGTTCAATATGGTTACAGGCCAATTTTCAACTTTATTCTTTTTTATAAATTAAATGATTAATTTTTTAAATACGCATTGCTTTCTGAATCATGTTGGGACAGAAAAATCAGAACAAAAGGGATAAACCATGGAAGAGGGAAAAAAACAGAAAAAAGAAGTGAACATAACATGTTGATTTACATTCAATTTCAATATTTCTTTTTCTAGATGTAGATGGCATTTTCTATTCCAAGTCTATTGGGATTGCCTTAGATCACTGAAAAGAACCAAAACTTTCATAGTTAATCTTTGCACATTCTTATTGTAATTGTGTGCAATTGATTCCTGATTGTTTTTTTTTCCTTCAGCATCAGTTAGTGTACATCTTTACAGGCCTTTATAAAATCAACTTGTTCATTATTTTAACAGAAGAGTAATATTTCATTACCTACCACAATTTGTTCAATCATTTCCCAACTGATGGGCATCTACTCATTTTCCAATTCTTTGCTACCCCAAAAAGAGCTTCTACAAACATTTTTGCATATGTGGATCCCTTTTCCCTTTTCTTAGGATACAGACTTATAGTGGCTCTTCTGGGTCAAAAGGTATGCACAGTGTTATAGCCCTTTGGGCATAGCTCCAATTTGATCTCCAGAATAGTTGGATCATTTCACAATTCTACTAAATAATGCAATCGTGTTCCTGTTTTTCCACATGTACTCCAATATTTATCCTTATCTTTCCTGCCATGTTAGCCAAACTGAGAAGTATGAGGTGCTATCTCAGAGTTGTTATAATTTGCATTTCTCTAATCAATAGTGATTTAGAGCATTTTATATGACTGAAGATGGCTTTAATTTCATTATCGAAAAATTATCTGTTTGTATCCTTTGATAATTTATCAAGTGGGGAATGGCTTGTATTCTTGGAAATTTGACACAGTTTTTTATACCTTTATCAGAAACAATGAATGTGAAAAAAATTCTCAACTTTTTACTTCCATTTTAATCTTATTTATGTTGGTTTTATTTATGCAAAAACTTTTTAATTTAATATAATCAAGTTCATTTTGCCTTTCATAATGTTCCCTAATTCTTCTTTGGTCATAAATTCCTCTCTTTTCCAAAGATCTGATAGGTAAATTATCCCTTGCTCTCCTAATTTGTTTATGGTATCATTCTTTATGCCAAAAACGTACCCATTTTGAAGGTGTGAGTTTCTGACATATTATTTTCTAGTTTTCCCAACAATTTTTGACAAATTGTGCGTTCTTTTCCTATAAGCTAGAGTTGGTAGGCATTGACCCACACTTAACACCATACACCAAGATAAGGTCAAAATGGGTTCATGATCTAGGCATAAAGAATGAGATGATAAATAAATTGGAAGAGCATAGGATAGTTTACCTGTCAAACCTGTGGAAAGAAGAACTAGAGATCACTATTGACCACAACATAGAAAATTTTGATTATATCAAACTGAAAAGTTTTTGTACAAACAAAACAAATGCAAACAAGATTAGAAGGGAAACAATAAACTGGGAAAACATTTTTACAATCAAAGGTTCTGATAAAGGCCTCATTTCCAAAATATATAGAGAACTGACCCTAATCTATAAGAAATCAAACCATTCTCCAATTGATAAATGGTCAAAGGATATGAACAGACAATTCTCAGATGAAGAAATTGAAACTATTTATAGACATATGAAAATATGCTCCAAATCATTATTAATCAGAGAAATGCAAATTAAGACAACTCTGAGATACCACTACACACCTGTCCGATTGGCTAGAATGACAGGGAAAGATAATGGGGAATGTTGGAGGGGATGTGGGAAAACAGGGACACTGATACATTGTTTGTGGAATTGTGAACATATCCAGCCATTCTGGAGAGCAATTTGGAACTATGCTCAAAAAGTTATCAAACTGTGCATACCCTTTGATCCAGCAGTGTTTCTACTGGGCTTATACCCCAAAGAGATACTAAAGAAAGGAAAGGGACCTGTATGTGCCAAAATGTTTGTGGCAGCCCTGTTTGTAGTGGCTAGAAGCTGGAAAATGAAAGGATGTCCATCAATTGGAGAATGGTTGAGTAAATTGTGGTATATGAACGTTATGGAATATTATTGTTCTGTAAGGAACGACCAGCAGGATGAATACAGAGAGGACTGGCGAGACTTACATGAACTGATGCTGAGTGAAATGAGCAGAACCAGGAGATCATTATATACCTCAACAATGATACTGTTTGAGGATGTATTCTGATGGAAGTCGACCTCTTTGATAAAGAGAGCCTTAATTGATCAAAGATGGGCAGAAGCAGCTACACCCAGAGAAAGAACACTGGAAATGAATATAAACTGCTTGCATTTATGTTTTTCCTTCCGGGTTATTTATACCTTCTGAATTCAATTCTCCCTGTGCAACAAGAAAACTGTTTGGTTCTGCACACATATATTGTATCTAGGATATACTGCAACCCATTCAACATGTAAAGGGCTCTTGCCATCTGGGGCAAGGGGTGGAGGGAGGAAGGGGAAAAATCGGAACAGAAATGAATGCAAGGGATAATGCTGTAAAAAATTACCCTGGCATGCGTTCTATCAATAAAAAATTATTTAAAAAAAATAAGCTAGAGTTGGGGGTTGATCAAATACTACATTATGATAGGCATTGATGATTGTGTTGTGTGTATCTAACCTGTTCTATTGAATACACCACTCTATTTCTTAGCCAGTACCAGATGGTACCAGCAGTACCAGACTGCTACTTTATAATATACTTTTAGCTTTACTACTGCTAAGCCACCATCCTTTGTATTAATTCCCTTGATATTCTTGCATTTTTATTCTTCCAGATGAATTTTGTTATTATTTTTTTTCTAGTTCTATAAAATAATGTTTTAGTAGTTTCATTGGTATGGCACTGAACAAGTAGAACAATTTAGGCAGAATTGCCATTTTTATTACATTAGCTCACCCTACCCATGAACAATTGATATTTTCCCAATTGTTTAGATCTGACTTTATTTGTTAGAGAAGTGTTTTGTAATTGTGTTCATGTAGTTCCTGCATTTGAATTAGCAGGTAAATCTCCAAGTATTCTATTTTGTCTAAAGTAATTTTAATAGAATTTCTCTTTTTATCAATTTCTGCTGGGCTTTGTCAGTAATATACAGAAATACTATTGATTTGTGTAGGTTTATTTTATGTCCTGCAACTTAGTTAATGATGTGCATTGTTTCCAATAAGTTTTGGGATGATTTTCTAGGATTATCTAAATATGTCATCATATCATCAGCAAAAAGTGATAATTTTATTTTGCCCTTACCTATTCTAATCCCTCTAATTCCTTTTTCTTTTTCTTATTGATAAAGCCAACATTTCTAATAAAGTTTTGAATAATAGTGATGATAATGAGCATCCTTGTTTCATCCATTGTTTCACATATTGGGAATATGTGTAGCTTCCATCCATTACAAATAGTACTTGCCACTGGATTTAGATAAATAATGCTTATTATTTTAATGAAAGCTTTGTTATCTCTATGCTTTCTAGTGGTTTTAATAGGAATGGTTGCTGTATCTTGTCAAAAGTTTTTCTGCATCTGTTGAGAATATCATGTGATTTCTTTTGGTTTTGCTATTGATATGGTCGATTATGATAATAATTTTCCTTATACTGACCAGCCCTACATTCCTGGCATAAATCCCACTTGGTCTTAGCATATCATCCTGCTGATAAATTACTGCAATCTCTTTACTAATATTTTATTTAAAATTTTTGCATCAATATTCATTAGGAAGATTGGTGTGTAATTTTCTTTCACTGTTTTGGCTCTTCTTGGTTTAGGTATCAATAGCAAAGTTGAGTCATAGAAGGAATTTCACAGGACTCCTTCTTTGCCTATGGTTCAAAATAGTTTATATAATGTTGGAATTAATTGTTCTTTAAATGTTGGTAGAATTCACTTGTGAATCCATCTGGCCCTGAAGATTTTTTCTTGGGAAGTTCATTAGTGGTTTGTTCAATTACTTTTTCTAAAATGGGACCATCTAAGTAATTTGCTTCTTCTTTAGTTAATGTGGGCAATTTATATTTTTATAAATATTCATCCATTTTGGTTAGATTATCAGATTTGCTGCCATACAGTTGGGCAAAATAGCTCCTAAATATTGCTTTAATTTCTTTATCATCAGTGATAAATTCACCCTTTTCATTTTTGATGCTGGTGATTTGGACTTTTTCTTTCTTTTTTTCTAATCAAAGTTTCATCTCTTTTGCTGTTTTTTTCATAAAACCAATTGTTAGTTTTATTTATTAGTTCAATAGCTTTCTTAGTTTCAACTTTACTAATCTCTCCTTTAGGTTTCAGAATTTCTAATTTGGCATTTAGTTGACTTTTAAAATTTTGTTCTTTTCCTAATTCCTGACTTTCCTTTGGTAGATAGATTCCCAAATATTTTATGCTATCAACAGTTATTCTGAATGGAATTTCTCTTTGTATCTCTTGCTGTTGGGTTTTGTTGGTGATGTATAAAAATGCTGAGGATTTATGGGGATTTATTTTGTAGCCAGCTACTTTGCTAAAATTATGAATTATTTCCAATAGCTTTTTAGTAGAATCTCTGGGGTTCTCTAGGTATACCATCATATCATCTGCAAAGAATGATAGTTTGGTTTCCTCATTGCCTACTCTAATTCCTTTAATCTCTTTCTCGACTCTTATTGCCGAGGCTAGTGTTTCTAATACGATATTAAATAATAATGGTGATAGTGGGCAACCTTGCTTCACTCCAGATCTTACTGGGAAAGGTTCCAGTTTTTCCCCATTGCATATGATGCTTACTGATGGTTTTAAATATATGCTCCTGACTATTTTAAGGAAAAGTCCATTTATTCCTATGCTCTCAAGTGTTTTTATTAGGAATGGATGTTGGATTTTATCAAATGCTTTTTCTGCATCTATTGAGATGATCATGTGGTTTTTGTTTGTTTGGTTATTGATATAGTCAATTATGCTAATAGTTTTCCTAATATTGAACCAGCCCTGCATTCCTGGTATAAATCCTACTTGGTCATAGTGTATTATCCTGGGGATGATTTTCTGTAATCTTTTTGCTAATATTTTATTTAAGATTTTAGCATCAATATTCATTAGGGAGATTGGTCTATAATTTTCTTTCTCTGTTTTCAGCCTACCTGGCTTAGGTATCAGTACCATGTCTGTGTCATAAAAGGAGTTTGGTAGGACTCCTTCAATCCCTATTTTTTCAAATAGTTTATATAACATTGGAGTTAATTGTTCTTTAAATGTTTGGTAGAATTCACATGTAAATCCATCTGGTCCTGGGGATTTTTTCTTAGGGAGTTGATTAATAGTTTGTTCTATTTCTTTTTCTGAGATGGGACTGTTTAGGATATTTACTTCTTCCTCTGTTAGTTTGGGCAAGCTATATTTTTGGAGGTATTTTTCTATTTCAATTAAGTTGTCGAATTTATTGGCATAAAGTTGGGCAAAGTAACTCCTAATTATTGCTCTAATTTCCTCTTCGTTAGTGGCGAGTTCTCCCTTTTCATTTTTAAGACTAACAATTTGATTTTCCTCTTTCCTTTTTTTAATCAGATTTACTAAGGGTTTGTCTATTTTGTTGGTTTTTTCATAGAACCAACTCTTAGTTTTATTAATCAATTCAATAGTTTTTTTACTTTCAATTTTATTGATCTCACCTTTTATTTTTAGAATTTCAAGTTTAGTGTTTGACTGGGGGTTTTTAATTTGTTCCTTTTCTAGCATTTTTAGTTGCAAACCCAATTCATTGACCTTCTCTTTCTCTATTTTATACAAATAGGCCTCTAGAGATATGAAATTTCCCCTTATTACCGCTTTGGCTGCATCCCATACATTTTGGTATGATGTCTCATTATTATCGTTTTCTTGGGTGAAGTTATTAATTATGTCTATGATTTGCTGTTTCACCCAATCATTCTTTAGTATGAGATTATTTAGTTTCCAATTATTTTTTGGTCTACTTCCCCCTGGTTTTTTGTTGAATGTAATTTTCATTGCATCGTGGTCTGAAAAGGATGCATTTACTATTTCTGCCTTACTGCATTTGAGTTTGAGGTTTTTATGTCCTAATATATGGTCAATTTTTGTATAGGTTCCATGAACTGCTGAAAAGAAAGTGTATTCCTTTCTGTCTCCATTACATTTTCTCCAGAGATCTATCATATCTAACTTTTCTAGTATTCTATTTACCTCTTTGACTTCTTTCTTATTTATTTTGTGGTTTGATTTATCTAATTCTGAGAGTGCAAGGTTAAGATCTCCCACTATTATAGTTTTACTGTCTATTTCTTCTTGCAGCTCTCTTAGTTTCTCTTTTAAGAATTTAGATGCTACCCTACTTGGTGCATATATGTTTAATATAGATAGTGCTTCATTATCCATGCTACCCTTTAGCAAGATATAGTGTCCTTCCTTATCTCTTTTAATTAGGTCAATTTTTGCTTTAGCTTGATCTGAGATCAGGATGGCTACCCCTGCTTTTTTGACTTCACCTGAAGCATAGTAGATTTTGCTCCAACCTTTTACCTTTAACCTGCATGTATCTCCCCGCTTCAGGTATGTTTCCTGTAAACAACATATTGTAGGATTCTGGCTTTTAATCCATTCTGTTAACCACTTCCTCTTTATGGGGGAGTTTACCCCATTCACATTTATGGTTAGAATGACCAATTCTGTATTACTTGCCATCTTGTTAACCCCGGTTTATGCTTTTCTCCCTTCTTTCCCCTTTCCCCCCCTTCCCAGTATTAAGCTTGTGAGCACCACTTGCTTCTCACAGCCCTCCCTTTTTAGTATCCCTCCCCCCGCCTTAGAGTTCCTCCCCCTATCTTACCCCTTTCCCTCCCAGTTCCTGTATTCCCTTCCGCTTAGCTTATTCCTTCCCTTTTCACTTTTCCCTTCTCACTTTTCAATGAGGTGGGAGAAGTTTCACCATAGATTGAATATGTCTTAAGATTTTTCACTTAAAGCCAATTCTGAAGGCAGTAAGATACCCACTATATTCATCCCCCTCCATTCTTTCTCTCAGATATAATAGGTTTCCTATGCCTCTTCATGAGATGTACTACCCCCACTTTACCCTTTTTCTGATACAATGTCCTTTCCACATCAATTTCTAGAACAAGGTATACATGTATTCTTTATACATCTATATAGTCAAAATATAGTTCCCAAGATTAATCTTTACCTTTTTAGATTTCTCTTGAGTTCTATATTTGTAGATCAAACTTTTTGTTAAGTTCTGGCTTTTTCATCAGAAATAGATGAAATTCGCTTACTTCATTGAATGTCCATCTTCTTCCCTGGAAAAAGATGCTCATTCTCGCTGGGTAAGTTATTTTTGGTTGCATACCAAGTTCCTTAGCCTTTCGGAATATCATATTCCAGGCCCTTCGATCTTTTAATGTGGATGCTGCCAGATCCTGGGTGATCCTTATTGTGGCTCCTTGATACTTGAATTGGGTTTTTCTAGCCGCTTGCAATATTTTTTCCTTCATCTGAGGGTTCTGGCATTTGGCCACTATATTCCTTGGTGTTTTGATTTTAGGATCCCTTTCAGTGGGTGTTCGATGAATCCTTTCAATGTTTATTTTTTCCTCTGTTCCTATGGCTTCTGGGCAGTTCTCTTTGATAATTTCCTGGAAAATAGTGTCCAGGCTCTTTTTTTCATCATGTTTTTCTGGAAGTCCAATGATTCTCAGATTGTCTCTCCTGGATCTGTTTTCCAGGTCTGTTGTCTTTCCCAGAAGGTATTTCACATTTTTCTCCATTGTTTGATTTTTTTGGATTTGCTTGACTGATTCTTCTTGTCTCCTCGAGTCATTCAATTCCACTTGTTCAAGTCTGATTTTCAGTGAAGTATTCTCTTCACTCACTTTTTAAAAATCTTTTTCTAATTGTCCAATTGAGTTCTTTTGTTCTGTGGAATTTTTTTCCATTTCGCCAATTTTGTTTTCCAGTTCACCAATCCTATTTTTCAAGGATTTTACTTCTTTATCCACTCTCTCTTTAACTTTCTCCAGGCTCTTTTGCCAAGCCTCCCTCTCCTTTTCCCAAGCTTCCCTCTCCTTTTGCCAAGCCTCACTCTGCTTTTCCCAAGTCTCACTCTGCTTTTCCCAAGCCTCACTCTGCTTTCCCCATTTTTCTTCTAGCTCCCTTGTGAGAGCCTTTTTAATCACTTCTATGAGGTTCATCTGTGCTGAGGAACAGATGATCTCCTCTTTTGGGGATTCACCTGGGGACTGTCTGTTTTTAGTCTCCTCAGGATTTAGAGTCTGCTCTCTATCTGTGTAGAAGCTGTCAAGGGTTAAAGTCCTCTTCAGCTTCTTGCTCATTCTGTCTATTAATCAGAGACAAACTACCAAAAAAAAACAGAAAAAACTGGAGTCTTTCTTTGGGGGAGGGGTTGGGTATGTTATCGAGCTTCCTCTACAGACTGCAGGGGGCAGTAGTGAGGCACTAGCAGGACTGTGCTGCGCCTGCGCTCTGAGATCCCAAAGCGTGCTGAGTCACTGTGGAGGGGAAGGGGGGGGTGGCCAGGTCCCGAGAGACTCCAGCTGTTTGGGGATGTATTCTTCAGCCCCGGTGTTTTTAGCTTCTCTGCTGGGCTGCTGACTTGCTGCTGGAGCAAAGTATCCAAACCTGTAGCGAAGCTCTCCCCGCAGAGACGGCTGCGATCACTCCCCACCCCCTCTCCAGTCTGCTCCCGTGCTCTCACTGCCGCTGCCCTCAGCCTGCGCCCGATCTAAAACCGTCCCAGCCCTCCAGTAAAGACAGACCTTTCTTGGCGGATCTCAAGGATGGCTTCTCTTGGTAACTATATGTGGGTTTTTTTTTTCAGTCAAGCATTGATTCAGAGGCTTGTAATGAATTGGATAGTGAGAGAAAGCGTGGAGCTTATGCAGCTGTGAGCCTCCTCTCTGCCATCTTAACCGGAAGTCCATATGGTTTTTGTTAATTCGATTATTGATATAGTCAATTATACTAATAGTTTTCCTAATATTGAAGCAGCCCTGCATTCCTGGTATAAATCCTACATGATCATAATGTATTGTACTGGGGATGTTTTTCTATAGTCTTTTTGCTAACATCTTATTTAAGATTTTAGCATCAATATTCATTAGGGAGATTGGTCTATAATTTTCTTTCTCTGTTTTCAATTTACCTCATTTAGGTATCAGTACCATGTTTGTGTCATAAAAGGAATTTGGTAGGAATCCTTCATTCCCTATTTTTTCAAATAGTTTATATAGCATTGGGGCTAATTGCTCTTTAAATGTTTGGTAGAATTCACATGTAAATCCATCTGGTCCTGGGTTTTTTTTTTGTTTGTTTGTTTTGTTTTGTTTTGTTTTTTTTTAGGGAGTTGATTAATAGCTTGTTCTATTTCTTTTTTCTGAAATGGAACTAATTAAGCAATTTACTTCCTCTTCTGTTATTCTGGGAAGCCTATATTTTTGAAGGTAGTCATCCATTTCACTTAAGTTATCAAATTTATTGGCATAAAGTTGAGTAAAGTAACCGTTTATTATTTCTTTAATTTCCTCTTCATTGGTGGAAAGTTCTCCCTTTTCATTATTAAGACTAATAATTTGATTTTCCTCTTTCCTTTTTCTAATCAGATTTACCAAACAATTATCTATTTTATTGGTTTTTTCATAAAACCAACTCTTAGTTTTATTTATTAATTCAATAGTTTGGGGTTTTTTACTTTTAATATTATTGATTTTGCCTTTTAATTTTAGAATTTCAAATTTAGTATTTCAGTGAGCATTTTTAATTTGGTCTTTTTCAGCCTTTAAAGTTGCAAGCCCAATTCATTGTTCTTCTCATTCTCTATTTTGTTCCAATAAACCTCTAAAGATAGAAAATTTCCCCTTATTACCACTTTGGCTGCATCCCACAAATTTTGGTATGATGTCTCATCATTGTCATTTTCTTGGGTGAAATTATCAATTCTGTCTATAAATTGCTATTTCACCCAATCATTTTTTAAGATGAGATTATTTAGTTTCCAATTGCTTTGTGGTTGATTTATCTCTAGCTTTTTGTTATATGCAGATTTTATTGCATTGTGATCTGAAAAGAATGCATTTCCTATTTCTGCCTTCCTGCATTTAATTTTGAGGTTTTATGTCCTAAATTTGGTCAATTTTTGTATAGGCTCCATGAACTGCTGAGAAGAAAGTGTACTTCTTTCTATCTCCATTCAGTTTTTTTTCCAAAGGTCTATCATATCTAACTTTTCTAATATTTGATTTACCTCTTTAATTTCTTTCTTATTTGTTTTATGGTTTGATTTATCTAGTTCTGAGAGTGCAAGATTAAGATCTCCCACTATTATGGCTTTGCTGTCTATTTCTTCTTGCAACTCTCTTAACTTCTCTTTTAGGAAGTTGGATGCTATACCACTTGGTGCATATATATTTAGTATTGATATTGCTTCATTGTCCATGTTATCCTTTAGCAAGATATAGTTTCCTTCCTTATCTCTTTTAATTAGATCAATTTTTACTTTTCCTTGATCTGAGATAAGGATGACTATCCCTGCTTTTTTGACTTCACCTGAGGCATAATAGATTCTGCTTTAGCCTTTTACCTTTATTTAATGTGTTTCCTGTAAACAACATATTGTAGGGTTCTGACTTTTTGATCCATTTGGCTATCCGCCTCCGCTTTATCCCATTCACATTTACGGTTAAAATTACTAATTCCGTATTTCCTGCCATCATAATATCCCCAGATCATGCTTCTCTTTTTCTTGCCCCTTCTTACCCCCTTCCTCAGTATTAAACTTGTGAACCCCACTTGTGTCACATAGCTCTCCCTCTTTAGGATCTCTCCCTCTCCCTTTCAATCCCTTCCCTTTTCTTGTACCCTTGCCTTATTACTCTTTTCCTTTTCCCTTTTCCTCTCCCATTTTTAATGAGGTGAGAGAAGATTCTATGTAAAACAAATATGTCAATTATTTTCTCTTTGAGCCAAATCTGATGAGAGGAAGATTCAAACAATGTTCCTCCCCCTCTCTAAATTCCCTCAGATATGATAGGTTTCCTTTTTCTCTTCATGGGATATAGTTTCCCTCTTTTTATTTCCCCTTTTCCCTTTTTCTGATATTATCCCTTTTCCATTTCTATTTCACTTTTTATGTTATATCAGTAAAATCAAATTATACATGTACTTTTTATGTACATCCATAACAGAAATACAGTTCTCAAGAGTTCTTTTTACCTTTTTCTGCTTCTCTTGAGTCCTATAGTTGGAGGTCAAAATTTTTGTTTAGTTCTGGTTTTTTTCTTAGAAACAAATGGAATTCCTCTGTTTCATTAAATGTCCATCTTCCTCCCTGGAGGAAAATGCTCAGCTTAGCTGGGTAGTTTATTCTTGGCTGCATTCCCTGTTCTTTTGCCTTTCAGAATATCAGATTCCAGGCCCTTCGATCTTTTAATATGGAAACAGTAGATCTTGAGTGATCCTATATTTTTTTTCTGGCTGCTTGTAATATTTTTTCCTTAGTCTGATAGTTTTGAAATTTAGCCACAGTATTCCTTGGAGTTTTTATTTTAGGGTCTTTTTCAGAAGGTGTTTGATGAATTTTTTTCAATGCCTATTTTACCTTCTGATTCTATTACATCTGTGAAGTTCTCTTTGAGATTTCCTGTAAGATAGTAACTAGATTTTTTTTCATCACAATTTTCAGGAAGTCCAATAATCCTCAGGTTATCTCTCCTAGATCTATTTTCCAGGTCTGTTATTTTTCCAAGTAGATAGTTTACATTTTTTTATATTTTTAATTTTTTTTGGTTTTGCTTGACTGATTCTTGATGTCTCACCAAATCATTCATTTCAAATTGTTCAGTTCTGATTTTTAGCGAGTCATTTTCTTCATTAGCTTTTTTTTTTTACTTCCTTCTTTTTTATGAGTTGTTTTTAATTTTTTATGAGTTGTTTTGCTCTATGGAATTTTTTTCCATTTTACTATTTTTTTTTAACTGAGTTATTTTCTTTTTCCTGTTCACAAATCCTGTTTTCTTGGGAGTTCTTTATCTTTTCCAATTCACAAATCCTACTTTCCTGGAAGTTCTTTACCTTTTCCAATTCACAAATTCTGTTTGCCTGAACTCCCTGGGAATTGTTTACCTTTTCCAATTCACATTTCAGGAACTTGTTTTCCACTTTATCAAATTTTTCTTTAAGTGAGTTATAACCTTTGCTCTACTTTCTTGCATAGCTTCTCTTTCCTTTCCCCAATTTTCTTCTAGCTCTCTTTTAAGATTTTTTAAAACAATTTCTTCTAGGAAAGCCTTATGTGATTAGAACGAGGTTATATCTCCTTTAAGATTTTATCTGGAGACTGTCTGCTATTAGTTCAACTCCTTGGAGTTGAAAATCTGCTCTTTCTGGATAGAAGCTATCAATTGTCCATTTGGCTTTTTTACTCATTTTTTGAAGTCCTAATGGTCAGCCTTCAGGCCAAGGAGGTTACCAGCTTCCTCTGTAGAGCAGGAACAGATATATGGATAGTAGCTATCCTGCAAATGGGATGCAAAGAGTAACTGTGCTGCAGAAGTATCTGGGAAATACTGCTCACTAAAGGCCGAGCTGGTGAGGTGTCCTGCTAAGAGGCCCCAGTGCAGATTAGGATGTGCCCTCGGGCTAGAGTGTGAGCAGCCAAAAGTCTCTGCCCCAGGCAGAACCCCTCCATTGTGATTAGCAGTTGCTCTGGGAAGATTCCCCAAACTGACCAGAAGTATTTTTGCCCTGCAGAGCTCAGTTGCATTGTAAAAGTTTTATTGCCCCATGCCAAATCCTGCCTCCCTTCCTCCTCCTCTCCCTCCCCCCCCTGCTCCCCCATACAGATTAGAGGCTGCCCTGGGCTGAGCCCTTCTGCCATGCAGATTTGTAAATGCCCAGGACAAAAGCTCTATGCTATAGAATGCCGCTGCACAGCTGTGCTGGGGTCTGTGCTGAGTCATTCACATCCGATGCTGTATGGGTGTAGCCAGATCCTGTTAGATTCTGGCATTTTTTTTGGAGTACACTCTACCTTTGGCTTTAATTTCTCTGCTGGCCTACTACTTTGCAATCAAAGCAGAATGTCCAACCTGTGGTAGAGTCCTCCCTGTAAATTTTCCAGCCATGGAGATCACCCCTGCCCTGTTCCACTCAGTATGCTAACCTCTCCTTCTAGCTCCCTGCTTGTGCTGGTCTGCTTCCATCACACAGGACAAACCTTTTCTGGCGATCTTCCAGATTATCTTCAGCTGGTAAATTGTTTTACTTCCAATCTTCATGAATTTTACTAGTCAAGCACTATTTTTGACACTGAATTTTGTAATTAGTAGTGAGTATATGAGAGGAGTTTAGAATGTCATGTGTGTTTTCTCCACCATTGTGGCTCCACCTCTGGGTATGCACAGTTTGATAACATTTTGAGCCTAGTTCCAAATTGCTCACCAGAATGTTTGGATGCATTCAAAATTCTATTAACAATGCATCAGTGTCCCAGTTTTCCCACATCCCCTCCAACGTTTATCATTATCTTTTCCTGTCATTTTAGTCAATCTGACAGTTGTGTAGTGGAATCTCAGAGTTGTCTTAATTTGTATTTCTCTGATCAATAATGATTTGGAGCATCTTTTCATATGACTAGAAATAGTTTCCACTTTTTCATCCAAAAATTATCTATTCCTATCCTTTGACCATTTATCTATTGGAGAATGGCTTGATTTCTTATAAATTAGAGTCAATTCTCTATATAATTTGGAAATGAGGTCTTTATCAGAAACTTTGACTGTAAAAATGTTTTTGCAGTTTGTTGTTTCCCTTCAAATTTTGTCTACTTTAGTTTTGTTTCTACAAATTTTTTTTTCAATTTGATATAATCAAAATTTTCTGGTTTGTGATCAATAATAATCTCTATTTCTTCTTTGGTCACAAATTCCTTCCTCCTTCACAGGTCTGAGAGGTAAACTATCCTATATTCTTCTAATCTAATGAGATTTATAATTTCATTCTTTATGCCTAAATCATGAACCCATTTTGACCTTATCTTGATGTATGGTGTAAAGTGTGGGTCAATGCCTAGTTTCTGCCATGCTAATA
The DNA here is from genome assembly GCF_016432865.1 of Antechinus flavipes. NCBI lineage: Eukaryota > Metazoa > Chordata > Mammalia > Dasyuromorphia > Dasyuridae > Antechinus > Antechinus flavipes. Next base: position 285,076,258 of record NC_067398.1, on the reverse strand, counting down.
TCCAATTTTCCCAGCAGTTTTTGTCAAACAGTGAATTCTTATTCCAAAAGCTGGGGTCTGGGTTTGTCAAACATTAGATTATTATAATTATTGACTATTTTGTCCTGTGAACCTAACCTATTGCATTAATCAACTACTCTGTTTCTTAGCCAATACCAAATGATTTTGATGACCGCTGCTTTATAATATAGTTTTAGATCTGATACAGCTAGGCCACCTTCATTTGATTTTTAATTTTTTTTTCATTAGTTCCCTTGAAAGTCTTGACCTTTTGTTCTTCCAGATGAATTTTGTTGTTATTTTTTCTAGGTCATTAAAATATTTTTGGGGAATCTGATTGGTATAGCATTAACTAAATAGATTAGTATAGATAGTATTGTCATCTTTATTGTATTCGCTCAACTTTTCCAAGAGCACATAATATTTTTCCAATTAGTTAGATCTGATTTTATTTGTCTGGAAAGTGTTTTGTAGTTTTGCTCATAAAGTTCCTGATTTTCCCTTGGCAGATAGTTTCTCAAATATTTTATAATATCTGCAATTATTTTACATGGAATTTTTCTTTGTATCTCTAGCTGTTGGACTTTGTTAGTGATATATATGGATGTTGATGATTTATGTGGATTTGTTTTGTAGCCTGCAACTTTGCTAAAGTTGTGGATTATTTCTAATAGTTTTTTAGTAGAATCTCTGGGGCTCTCTTAGCATGCCATGATATCTTCTGCAAAGAGTGATAATTTGGCTTCCTCATTATGTACTCTTTAATTTTTTTCTCAACTCTTATTGCTGAAGCTAGCATTTCTAATACAATATTGAATAGTAATGGTGATAGTGGGAAATCTTGTTTCACTCCTGGTCTTACTGGTAATGGTTCTAGTTTCTCGCCATTACATATGATACTTACTGACAACTTTAAATAGATGTTACTCACTGTTTTAAAGAAAAGTCCTTTATTTCTATTCCCTCAAGTGTTTTTAATAGGAATGGATGTGGGATTTTATCAATGCTTTTTCTGCATCTATTGAGATGATCATATGGTTTTTGTTAATTTGGTTATTGATATAGTTAATTATGCTAATAGTTTTCCTAATATTGAATCAATCCTGTATTCCTGGTCTAAATCCTACTTGGTCATGGTGTATTGTCCTGAGGATAATTTTTTGTAATCTTTTTGCTAATATTTTATTTAAGATTTTTGCATCAATATTCATTAGGGAGATTGGTCTATAATTTTCTATCTCTTTTTTCGGCCTACCTGATTTAGGTATTAGTACCATATCTGTGTCATAAAAGGAATTTGGTTTAGTCCTTCATTCCCTATATTTATACATAGTTCATATAACATTAAAGTTAATTGTTCTTTAAATGTTTGGTAGAATTCACATTTAAATCCATCTGGTCCTAGGGATTTTTTTAGGGAGTTGATTAATAGCTTCTTCTATTTCTTTTTCTGAAATGGGACTAATTAAGCAATTTACTTCTTCCTCTGTTAATCTGAGCAGCCTATATTTTTGAAGGTAGTCTTCTATTTTTCTTAGGTTGTCAAGTTTATTGGCATAAAGTTGGGCAAAGTTACCCCTTATTATTGCTGTATTCATTAGTGGAGAGTTTTCCCTTTTCATTTTTAAGACTAGCAATTTGATTTTCCTTTTTCCTTTTTCTAATCAAATTTACCAAATGTTATCTATTTTGTTGTTTTTTTCATAAAAGCAATTTTTAGTTTTATTTATTAATTCAAATGATTTTTTTTACTTTCAATTTTAATAATTTTGCCTTTTAATTTTAGAATTTCAAGTTTAATACTTGATTGGGGGGTATTTAATTTGCTCTTTTTCTAACTTTTTAAGTTGCAGTCCCAATTTATTGATCTTCTCTTTCTCTATTTTATTCAAGTAAGCCTCTAGAGATATAAAATTTTCCCTTATTCCTACTTTGACTTGTATCCCACAAATTTTGGTATGATGTCTCATCATTGTCATTCTCTTAGGTGGAATTATTATCTGTGTCTGTGATTTGCTGTTTCACCCATTTGTTCTTTAGGACGAGATTATTTAGTTTCCAATTATTTTTGTTCTATGTTCCCCTGGCTTTTTGTTGAATGTTGGTTTTTATTGCATCATGATCTGAAAAGAATGCATACTATTTCTGCCTTTCTGCATTTAATTTTAAGGTCTTTATGTCCTAACATATTGTCAATTTTTGTATAGGTTCCATGAACTGCTGAGAAGTAAATGTACTCCTTTCTATGTCCTTTCAGTTTTCTCCAAAGATCTATCAAACCTAATTTTTCTAATATTCTATTTACCTCTTTAACTTTTTTCTTATTTGTTTTGTGGTTTGATTTATCTAATTCTGAGAGTGTAAGGTTGAGTTCTCCTACTGTTATAGTTTTGCTGTCTATTACTTCTTGCAACTCTCTTAACTTCTCCTTTAGGTCCTTAACTACCACTTAGTGCATTGTTTAGTATATTGCTTCATTGTCTATGCTACCCTTTAGCAAGATATAGTTTCTTTCCTTATCTTTTTTAATTAGATCAATTTTCACTTTTGCTTGATCTGAGATCATGATGGTTAGCCCTGCTTTTTTATTTACTTCATCTGAAACATAATAGATTCTGCTTTAGCCTTTTACCTTTACTCTGTATATATCATCCTGTTTTAAATGTGTTTCCTGTAAATAATATATTGAAGATTCTGCCTTTTGATCCAGTCTGCTTTATGGAAGAATTCATCCCACTCACATTTACAATTAAAACTACTAATTCTGTATTTCCTGCCATCTTATTATCCTCAGATTATACTTTTCTCTTTCTTTTTCCCCTTACCCCCCTCCCCAGTGTTCATCTTATGGACACCACTTGTCTCACTCACCTCTCCCTCTTTAGAATCCCTCCCACCCACTTTGAGTCTCTCCCCCTTTCTTATACCTTTCCCTTATTATTTCTGTATTCCCTTCTATTTAGCTTACTCTTTTCTTTTTCCCTTTTCCTCTCCCACTTTTTAATAAGGTGAGAGAAGTTTCTCAGTAAATCATATATGTCTAATATTTTCTCTTTGAGCCAAATCTGGTGAGAGCAAGATTTACACAATGTTCCTCCCCTTCTCTTAATTCCCTCAGATATGATAGTTTTCCAAAACAGAGCAGCCAACCTGTGGTAGAGTCCTTCCTGCAAATTCTCCACCCAAGGAGACTATACCCCACCCTGGTCTGCTCAGCTTGCACTGGCCGCTGTGGTCTTCCTCTCTGCCTGTGGTGGCCTCCTTCTGCCTGATTGAGACAGACCTTTTCTGGCGATCTTTCAGATTATCTCCTGCTGATAATTTGTTTTTCTCCCAATATTCATGGATTCTACCAGTCAAGCACTATTTCAGAGGCTAAATTTTATATTCAGTATTGAGGGTAGAAGGGGAGCTCAGAATGAAGTGTGTGTCCTCTCTACTATCTTGGCTCCTCCCCTTTTCTCAGATTCTTATTCATAAAATGAGTTGTAGAAGGAAATAGCAAACCATTCCAGTGTCTTTGCCTAGAAAATCCCAAATGGGGTCATGAAGACTTAGAACAGAACTGAAAAATGACAACAATAAGAGCTGAATGTTGTCATTTTACAAAAAAAGTAAACTCAGACCCTGAGAAATTAAGTGCCCTAACCAAGTTCATACAGTTCACAAGTGATAGTGCAGCTATATAGGACCTGGAGCAGGAAGACTTAATTCTAACCTAGCCTCAAATACTTGCTAACTACTTTTCCCCAGGAACATAGATTCACTTCTAATTTGCCTCAGTTTCCTTTTCTATTAAATAAGTGTGATAATAGTACCAACCTTCCAAGGTTGTTATGAAAATAAAAAGGGCTATTGTTTGTAGAATGTTTTGCAAACCTTAAAGTTTTATATAAATGTTGCCATTATCACGATATATTTTTTGTCTGGGAAGGAAATAAGATTTGAACCCAGATTTCCATAGGACTTAACATCTATATTTTTTGAAGGAGGATGTTATATATTAGCTGGTTTCTACAGTTCTTTCCAGTTATAACTGAGATGATTCTATCAATAATTCTTTCTCCCTCCAGACTGTTGCTAAGGGATCCCCTTCCTATTTCAATTGAATAGGAATCATTTTTCCCTCTCTGATGAAAAAAAATCTATAGTAACAAACCATTGTTTTCTCTCTTAAACATGCTACTTGATATATATATATATATATATATATATATATATATATATATATGTGTGTGTGTGTGTGTGTGTGTGTGTGTGTGTGTGTGTGTGTGTGTATTCAAAAATGAATTCCAAATGCCTTTCTTGTGATAATTAGCTAAAGTTAGAAAATAATTTGGAGATGGTTACCTCAGAGAAGAATGAAGGGTTGGACAGAGGGGCAAAATGACAGCTATAGATGTGTCTTCAAATATTTAAATAGTTGTCTTGTAGAATATTTAAAGGTTTTGTTTTGTTTTTATGGTCCAAAGTGAGAACTAGCAGGTGAAAGTTATAGGAAAAAAAGATATTAGTTAATATCACTAACATCCCAAATGTAAACATATACAAAGTAAAGAACTGTCTCTGGTATCTGCACTTTAGGAAACTCTGTCTCAGGGAATTATCTTTCCCTCTACTTCAAATATCAGGCCTTTGGAGGAAAAAGTTATCCATCACATGGATGAAAGAGCATTATAAAAATACTCCTAAAATGATTTTGGGAAAAAACAGAATAATGATTGAATTTTGGTTCCTAAATTGTTTTTGTTAAAGAAATAAAACATAAGATGAAAAAGAGGGCAGTTGCAAAGTAAATCATGCAATCAAGGCTTCCTTTTAGATATGAGAATCCTACTTAACCCATCGAAAATCAGAAATGAGGTAGTTGAGAAGATATTGTCAACTGGATTGTATATTTCATCAAAGAACCTTTTAAATAAAGAAATACAGTATTGTATTTCAAAGTTTCCAAAAGCTATATTGCCTCCCTGAATCTCTTTTGCCAATTTTGTTGGTTTTGGGGTTTTTTGACTTTTTTAATAAAACAAAAGTTTTAGTTGTAATGCCCCCTTCAGTGCCAGAGTTCTATAGAAGTTATCTCCAAAGCAGTGACTTAGCTGTAGAATAATTTTAAGGGAGGATGGTTTTCCCATAGGATATATGATTTGATTAACCACTTGAGGTGGGAGAAATGGTTACATCCCACCTTCCTCATAATACCTTATTATAGTATTTATCTTCATTATAACTATAGAAAGTTTATCCTCCAATATTCTTCTTCTCTAACCCCTCCCCCTCTACTGTGCAAGCTCTCTGTCTTCCTACTTCTGCCCTTATAGTCTCACTATAGAGTGGTTATAACCTAACTGAGACATGGGAACTTAAAGCAGCTTCATTGATGCCCTCAGTTAAAGACACACACACACACACACACACACACACACACACACACAAATAAACATCTTTCCTGTTTCTGATTACTCTTTACTTTAATTCTACTCCTAACTTGTCTTGCTATTATTTAACCTCTCCCCACTCAAAGATCCCTCTCTTGTCTTCTTCCTCCACCCTTTGCTTCCCCATGCACCCAAACCTACTCCCTTATTTCTTTATAGATTTTGGAGGATGCTTTTTTTTTCATGGTATATATGTATTATTGAATCCTTTCTTGATGTGAGTATGAACCCTCCTATGAACAATGAGTTTCTCTCCTCCCCAATGTCTCTGTGTCTATTCTTTCTCTGCACCTCATTTGTATAACATTATTATTATTTTTTACCTTAACTCTGCCAATCTTATTTTTAAGCTACTCTATTGTTGATGTGAATCTTAAACACACAGTATACATTTCCAGTGTAGAAAAACAAAAACAAACCAATGTGTCCATGTTTAAACAGTTTGTCCACATGAGTCTCTTAAATTAGATCTTTGACATTTGCTCTTATATGTTAAATTTTTTGTTAAGTTTGGGTTTAGTTGATAGAAAATCCTGAAAATTAGCAAGTTCATTGAAGGTCTATTTTTTCTCATTTGAAATTATAGATTTTTTTTTGGATATGATATTTTTGGCCACAGGGCTAGTTCTTTTAATTGTCAGTAGATATGAAGCAGCACATTTCTAGAGGAAAAATCTGGCTTGGTCCTGTTTCTTTCTTGGAGTAATAAATATTATGTTATTGTAAGATTTCAAGAATAGTCTGAAAGCTTTCAGTGCTTACAAAGGGAGTCTGATCTTGGGCAAAATGTAATTGTTGCCCTCCCTAATCTGAATGATACAAGTTCATGACTTTGGTTCTCTGCAAGAATAAACTGTTGATAACATCTAGCTAGAAAGGTCTTGATTCAAAGTGACAAAATTATATACTACCCTTTGCTTTTGATTTTTAAAGCATAGAGGTTTTATTAGATTATTTTTAGTTCTCTTCTTCCACCCACTGAGAAAGCTGGGAAAACAAAATGTAGCATATATGCATACAGTCTAGTAATACAAAATTCCACATTAGCAGTGTTTTTTTTTAAAGGAAAAAAAAAAGAAAAATGTGCTTCAATCTCTAGTTCTCTAGAGGTGTGTTGCATCTTTCATTATCAGAAATCTGGAATTGAATTGAGTCATTATATTGATCAGAGTTCAAAAGACTTTTAAAGTTGATTATCTTTACAATATTGACATAATTGTATACATTATTCTCCTGGTTCTGTTTGCTTCATTTTACATCAGTTCATACAAGTATTCCCAAGATTTTCCTGAACTTTTATAGCCATTCCTCAATTCTTGGGCATCTTTTTAGTTTCCAGTCTTTGCCACCACAAAAAAGAAATTCTAAAACATTTTGTGCAATAAGGTTTTTTTTTTCTTTGATTGCTTTGAGCTAAAGTGAATTGACCTTTAATAGATTTTTTTGAAGATGTGGGGATGAAGGGCATAATTATAAATTGCTTTCCAGATTGGTTGGACTAGTTTTTAATTTTACCAACAATGAGTTACTTGTACTTGTTTTACCATAGCACCTTCAGCATTTGTCATTTTCTTTTTTTTTTGTCATCTCAGACAATCTCAACATTGTTTTAACTTTAATTTATCTAGCTATTAGATTTAAGAGCATTTTCCACCTATTGATAACTTTTATTTCTTTCTTTGAAGACCACCTATTCAGATTTTATTACTATCATAGAGAATAGGGAGAGAAGCTCTAATTGATATAAACTTGGCTCAATTCTTTATATGTTTTAGAATTAAGACCCTTCCCAAAGAAATATGATACTAAGATTTTTCTACTTTTCTTCTTTCCTTCTAATTTTTGGCTGTATTGCTTTTGTTAGTGTAAAATCTTTTTAATTTTCTACAATAAAAATTTCCTATTTTTCTTCCTGTTTACCTTTCTACCTCTTATTTGGTCATGAAGCCTTTCACCATCTATACATATAATGGTTAATTTCTTACCTGTTGCACTAGCTTGTTTAAGACATCACCCTTTAACATAAGCCAATTAAGAGAGCAAAGAATAATTTAGCTATCAGATTTTTGGAGAAGGGAGGAATTTATAACCAAAGAAGAACTAGAGAATATTATGAGATGCATAATGGACACCTTTGAATACCTTAAATTAAAAAGGGTTTGCACAAACAAAACCAACACAAACAAGTTTAAAAAGGAAGTACAAAGCTGGTAAAAAAAATTTATAGCCAATGTTTCTGATCAAGGTCTCTTCTCTAAAATATATAAAGAACTGTGTAAAATTTGTAAGAATTGTAAATGTTATAAGAATGACACAAAGAATATAAACAGTTTTTAGATGATGAAATTAAAGCCATCTACAGTCATATAAAAATGCTCCAAATCATTTTTTTTAATTTTTATTTAATAATTACTTTATATTGACACTCGTTTCTGTTCCGATTTTTTTCCCCCTCCCTCCCTCCACCCCCTCCCCTAGATGGCAAGCAGTCCTTTATATGTTGGATATGTTGCAGTATATCCTAGATACAATATATGTTTGCAGAACCGAACAGTTCTCTTGTTGCTTAGGGAGAATTGGATTCAGAAGGTATAAATAACCCGGGAAGAAAAACAAAAATGCAGATAGTTTACATTCGTTTCCCAGTGTTCTTTCTTTGGGTGTAGCTGCTTTTGTCCGTCATTTATCAATTGAAACTCAGGTCTCTTTGTCAAAGAATTCCACTTCCATCAAAATATGTCCTCATACAATATCGTTGTCGAAGTGTATAATGATCTCCTGGTTCTGCTCATTTCACTTAGCATCAGTTTATGTAAGTCTCACCAGTCCTCTCTGTATTCATCCTGCTGGTCATTTCTTACAGAACAATAATATTCCATAACATTCATATACCACAATTTACCCAGCCATTCTCCAATTGATGGGCATCCATTCATTTTCCAGTTTCTAGCCACTACAAACAGGGCTGCTACAAACATTTTGGCACATACAGGTCCCTTTCCCTTCTTTAGTATTTCTTTGGGATATAAGCCCAATAGAAACACTGCTGGATCAAAGGGTATGCACAATTTGATAATTTTTTGGGCATAATTCCAGATTACTCTCCAGAATGGTTGGATTCGTTCACAACTCCACCAACAATGCATTAGTGTCCCAGTTTTCCCGCATCCCCTCCAACATTCATCATTATTTTTTCCTGTCATCTTAGCCAATCTGACAGGTGTGTAGTGGTATCTCAGAGTTGTCTTAATTTGCATTTCTCTGATCAATAATGATTTGGAACACTCTTTCATATGAGTGGTAATAGTTTCAATCTCATCCTCTGAAAATTGTCTGTTCATATCCTTTGACCATTTATCAATTGGAGAATGGCTTGATTTCTTATAAATTTGAGTCAGTTCTCTATATATTTTGGAAATGAGCCTTTATCAGAACCTTTAACTGTGAAAATGTTTTCCCAGTTTGTTGCTTCCCTTCTAATCTTGTTTGCATTAGTTTTATTTGTACAGAGGCTTTTTAATTTGATGTAATCGAAATTTTCTATTCTGTGATCAGTAATGGTCTCTAGTTCATCTTTGGTCACAAATTTCTTTCTCCTCCACAAGTCTGAGAGATAAACTATTCTATGTTCCTCTAATTTATTTATAATCTCGTTCTTTATGCCTAGGTCATAGACCCATTTTGATCTTATCTTGGTATATGGTGTTAAGTGTGGGTCCATGCCTAATTTCTGCCATACTAATTTCCAATTATCCCAGCAGTTTTTATCAAATAATGAATTCTTTTCCCAGAAGTTAGGGGCTTTGGGTTTGTCAAACACTAGATTGCTATAATTGACTATTCTGTCTTGTGAGCCTAGCCTTTTCCACTGATCCACTAATCTATTTCTTAGCCAATACCAAATGGTTTTGGTGACTGCTGCTTTATAATATAATTTTAGATCAGGTACAGCTAGGCCACCTTCATTTGATTTTTTTTTCATTAATTCCCTTGAGATTCTCGACTTGTTCCATATGAATTTTGTTGTTATTTTTTCTAGATCAATAAAATATTTTCTTGGAAGTCTGATTGGTATAGCACTAAATAAATAGATTAGTTTAGGGAGTATTGTCATCTTTATTATGTTCGCTCGGCTGATCCAAGAGCACTTAATATTTTTCCAATTATTTAAGTCTGACTTTATTTGTGTGGAGACTTTTTTATAATTTTGCTCATATAGTTCCTGACTTTCCTTTGGTAGATAGATTCCCAAATATTTTATGGTATCAACAGTTATTCTGAATGGAATTTCTCTTTGTATCTCTTGCTGTTGGGTTTTGTTGGAGATGTATAAAAATGCTGAGGATTTATGGGGATTTATTTTGTAGCCAGCTACTTTGCTAAAATTATGAATTATTTCTAATAGCTTTTTAGTAGAATCTCTGGGGTTCTCTAGGTATACCATCATATCATCTGCAAAGAGTGATAGTTTGGTTTCTTCATTGCCTACTCTAATTCCTTTAATCTCTTTCTCGACTCTTATTGCTGAGGCTAGTGTTTCTAATACGATATTAAATAATAATGGTGATAGAGGGCAACCTTGCTTCACTCCAGATCTTACTGGGAAAGGTTCCAGTTTTTCCCCATTGCATATGATGCTTACTGATGGTTTTAAATATATGCTCCTGACTATTTTAAGGAAAAGTCCATTTATTCCTATGCTCTCAAGTGTTTTTATTAGGAATGGATGTTGGATTTTATCAAATGCTTTTTCTGCATCTATTGAGATGATCATGTGGTTTTTGTTTGTTTGGTTATTGATATAGTCAATTATGCTAATAGTTTTCCTAATATTGAACCAGCCCTGCATTCCTGGTATAAATCCTACTTGGTCATAGTGTATTATCCTGGTGACAATTTTCTGTAATCTTTTTGCTAATATTTTATTTAAGATTTTAGCATCAATATTCATTAGGGAGATTGGTCTATAATTTTCTTTCTCTGTTTTCAGCCTACCTGGTTTAGGTATCAGTACCATGTCTGTGTCATAAAAGGAGTTTGGTAGGACTCCTTCAATCCCTATTTTTTCAAATAGTTTATATAACATTGGAGTTAATTGTTCTTTAAATGTTTGGTAGAATTCACATGTAAATCCATCTGGTCCTGGGGATTTTTTCTTAGGGAGTTGATTGATAGTTTGTTCTATTTCTTTTTCTGAGATGGGACTGTTTAGGATATTTACTTCTTCCTCTGTTAGTTTGGGCAAGCTGTATTTTTGGAGGTATTTTTCCATTTCATTTAAGTTGTCGAATTTATTGGCATAAACTTGGGCAAAGTAACTCCTAATTATTGCTCTAATTTCCTCTTCCTTAGTGGTGAGTTCTCCCTTTTCATTTTTAAGACTAACAATTTGATTTTCCTCTTTCATTTTTTTAATCAGATTTACTAAGGGTTTGTCTATTTTGTTGGGTTTTTTCATAGAACCAACTCTTAGTTTTATTAATCAATTCAATAGCTTTTTTACTTTCAATTTTATTGATCTCACCTTTTATTTTTAGAATTTCAAGTTTAGTGTTTGACTGGGGGTTTTTAATTTGTTCCTTTTCTAGCATTTTTAATTGCAAACCCAATTCATTGACCTTCTCTTTCTCTATTTTATACAAATAGGCCTCTAGAGATATGAAATTTCCCCTTATTACTGCTTTGGCTGCATCCCATACATTTTGGTATGATGTCTCATTATTATCGTTTTCTTGGGTGAAGTTATTAATTATGTCTATGATTTGCTGTTTCACCCAATCATTCTTTAGTATGAGATTATTTAGTTTCCAATTATTTTTTGGTCTACTTCCCCCTGGTTTTTTGTTGAATGTAATTTTCATTGCATCGTGGTCTGAAAAGGATGCATTTACTATTTCTGCCTTACTGCATTTGAGTTTGAGGTTTTTATGTCCTAATATATGGTCAATTTTTGTATAGGTTCCATGAACTGCTGAAAAGAAAGTGTATTCCTTTCTGTCTCCATTACATTTTCTCCAGAGATCTATCATATCTAACTTTTCTAGTATTCTATTTACCTCTTTGACTTCTTTCTTATTTATTTTGTGGTTTGATTTATCTAATTCTGAGAGTGCAAGGTTAAGATCTCCCACTATTATAGTTTTACTGTCTATTTCTTCTTGCAGCTCTCTTAGTTTCTCTTTTAAGAATTTAGATGCTACCCCACTTGGTGCATATATGTTTTAATATAGATAGTGCTTCATTATCCATGCTACCCTTTAGCAAGATATAGTGTCCTTCCTTATCTCTTTTAATTAGATCAATTTTTGCTTTAGCTTGATCTGAGATCAGGATGGCTACCCCTGCTTTTTTGACTTCACCTGAAGCATAGTAGATTTTGCTCCAACCTTTTACCTTTAACCTGCATGTATCTCCCCGCTTCAGGTGTGTTTCCTGTAAACAACATATTGTAGGATTCTGGCTTTTAATCCATTCTGCTAACCGCTTCCTCTTTATGGGGGAGTTTACCCCGTTCACGTTTATGGTTAGAATGACCAATTCTGTATTACTTGCCATCTTGTTAACCCCGGTTTATGCTTTCCTCCCTTCTTTCCCCTTTCCCCCCCTTCCCAGTATTAAGCTTGTGAGCATCACTTGCTTCTCACAGCCCTCCCTTTTTAGTATCCCTCCCCCCGCCTTAGAGTTCCTCCCCCTCTCTTACCCCTTTCCCTCCCAGTTCCCGTATTCCCTTCCGCTTAGCTTATTCCTTCCCTTTTCACTTTTCCCTTCTCACTTTTCAATGAGATGGGAGAAGTTTCACCATAGATTGAATATGTCTTAAGATTTTTCACTTAAAGCCAATTCTGAAGGCAGTAAGATACCCACTATATTCATCCCCCTCCATTCTTTCTCTCAGATATAATAGGTTTCCTATGCCTCTTCATGAGATGTACTACCCCCACTTTACCCTTTTTCTGATACAATGTCCTTTCCACATCAATTTCTAGAACAAGGTATACATGTATTCTTTATACATCTATATAGTCAAAATATAGTTCCCAAGATTAATCTTTACCTTTTTAGATTTCTCTTGAGTTCTATATTTGTAGATCAAACTTTTTGTTAAGTTCTGGTTTTTTCATCAGAAATAGATGAAATTCGCTTACTTCGTTGAATGTCCATCTTCTTCCCTGGAAAAAGATGCTCATTCTCGCTGGGTAAGTTATTTTTGGTTGCATACCAAGTTCCTTAGCCTTTCGGAATATCATATTCCAGGCCCTTCGATCTTTTAATGTGGATGCTGCCAGATCCTGGGTGATCCTTATTGTGGCTCCTTGATACTTGAATTGGGTTTTTCTAGCCGCTTGCAATATTTTTTCCTTCATCTGAGGGTTCTGGCATTTGGCCACTATATTCCTTGGTGTTTTGATTTTAGGATCCCTTTCAGTGGGTGATCGATGAATCCTTTCAATGTTTATTTTTTCCTCTGTTCCTATGACTTCTGGGCAGTTCTCTTTGATAATTTCCTGGAAAATAGTGTCCAGGCTCTTTTTTTCATCATGTTTTTCTGGGAGTCCAATGATTCTCAGATTGTCTCTCCTGGATCTGTTTTCCAGGTCTGTTGTCTTCCCCAGAAGGTATTTCACATTTTTCTCCATTGTTTGATTTTTTTGGATTTGCTTGACTGATTCTTCTTGTCTCCTCAAGTCATTCAATTCCACTTGTTCAATTCTGATTTTCAGTGAAGTATTCTCTTCACTCACTTTTTTAAAATCTTTTTCTAATTGTCCAATTGAGTTCTTTTGTTCTGTGGAATTTTTTTCCATTTCGCCAATTTTGTTTTTTAGAGAGCTGTTTTCTGTTTCCAGTTCACTAATCCTATTTTTCAAGGATTTTACTTCTTTATCCACTCTCTCTTTAACTGACTTCTCCAGGCTCTTTTGCCAAGCCTCCCTCTCCTTTTCCCATTTTTCTTCTAGCTGCCTTGTGAGAGCCTTTTTAATCACTTCTATGAGGTTCATCTGTGCTGAGGAACAGATGCTCTCCTCCTTTGGGGATTCACCTGGGGACTGCCTGTTTTTAGTCTCCTCAGGATTTAGAGTCTGCTCTCTATCTGTATAGAAGCTGTCAAGGGTTAAAGTCCTCTTCAGCTTCTTGCTCATTCTGTCTATTAATCAGAGACAAACTACCAAAGAAAAACAGAAAAAAATGGAGTCTTTCTTTGGGGGGGGGCTGGGTGTGTTATCGAGCTTCCTCTACAGACTGCAGGGGGCAGCAGTGAGGCACTAGCAGGACTGTGCTGCGCCTGCGCTCTGAGATCCCAAAGCGTGCTGAGTCACTGTGGGGGGGGAAGGGGGGGGGCGGCCAGGTCCTGAGAGACTCCAGCTGTTTGGGGTTGTATTCTTCAGCCCCGGTGTTTTTAGCTTCTCTGCTGGGCTGCTGACTTGCTGCAGGTTCCAAACCTGTAGCGAAGCTCTCCCCGCAGAGACGGCTGCGATCACTCCCCACCCCCTCTCCAGTCTGTTCCCGTGCTCTCACTGCCGCTGCCCTCCGCCTGCGCCTGATCTAAAACCGCCCCAGCCCTCCAGTAAAGACAGACCTTTCTTGGCAGATCTCAAGGATGGCTTCTCTTGGTAACTATATGTGGGTTTTTTCCAGTCAAGCATTGATTCAGAGGCTTGTAATGAAATGGATAGTGAGAGAAAGTGTGGAGCTTATGCAGCTGTGAGCCTCCTCTCCGCCATCTTAACCGGAAGTCCCTCCAAATCATTTTTGATTAGAGAAATGCAAATTAAAACAACTCTGAGAAACCATCTCATGCCTTTCAGATTGGCTAAGGTGGCAGGAAAAGAATGCTAACTCTTGGAGGAGATGTGGGAAAACTGGAACACTAATACAACATTGAAGTTGTAAAATGATCCAAACATCTGAAGAACAATTTGGATCTATGTCTAAACGGCTACAAAACAGTGCATACCCTTTGACCCAGCACTGCCACTAGTGGGTTTGTATCACAAGGAAATCATAAAGGATAGAAAAGGTCTCACATATTCAAAAATGTTGGTAACAGCTCTTTTTGTGGTTGCAAAGGATTGGAAAAGGAGTAGATGCCCATCAATTAGGGAATGACTGAATAAGTTGTGGTATATGAAGATAATGACATATTATTGTTCTATTAAAAATGATAAACAAGCTGATTTTAGAAAGGCCTGAAATGATTTACATGAACTTTTGCTGAGTGAAATAAGCAGAACTAGGATTACATTGTGCAGAGCAACAGCGGGATTGTGCAATGATCATTTGTGAAAGACTTGGTTGTTCTAGGTGGTTCAGTAATCAAAGGTAATCCCAATAAACTTTGCATAAATGACACCATCTCCATCCAGAAAAAGAACTATGGAGATTGCATGTAAATCAACACATGCTATGTTCACTTCCTTTTTTCTCTCTCATGGTTTTTCCTTTTTGTTTTGATTTTTCTCTCTCAGCATGATTTTGTAAAGAAATGTGTATTTGAAAAGTGAACACATTTATAACAAGAAAAAAAAACAATTAAAAAAAAAAGTTATCACCCTTTATGCCTAAATTTGTAGGCTCTCATTTGGTTTGAATTTTTCTCCCTGTTAGTACTTCTGTAGACAGGACTAAATATTAGAAGTAAGATTCTACTTTTCATGCAAGTTCTGAAATACATTCTTGTTGTTACTGTTACTGTTGCTGCTAGCTTCTGAATTCTCTTTTTTTCCCCCTCCATATCCTATACAACCCCTCCCCCCATCTTCTTGCATCACATACTCTCTCTGCTATGTATCAGTGACAAAAGACTAGTCACAAAGTTATCATTGGTATTCCATTTCATTAGCAGTGCCCCAGTGTTGTTCTAGGTGTAGTCTAATATCTCTCCCTCCCCCTTAGAGTTCCTCCTACTATTTCCCCTACTATTTCTGTATTCCCTTCTATTTAGCCTACCCCTTCCTTTTTCACTTTTCCCCTCATTTTTCAATGAGGTGGGAAAAGTTTCTCTGTTAACCAAATGTGTCTAATATTTTCTCTTGGAGCCAAATCTGACAAGAATAAGATTCACACAATTTTCATCCCCTTCCCTTCTTTCCCTCAGCTATAATAAATATCTTTTGCTTCTTTGTGATAAGTCATTTCCCTCTTTTTGCCTCCACTTTTCCCTTTTTCTGGGACTATCTCCTTTCTACCTTTAGTTCTTTTTTATATTATACAAGTAAAATCCAATTATACATGTGCTCTTTATGTATCTCCATATCAGAAATACAATTCTCAGGGGTTCTTTTTACCTTTTTATGCTTCTCTTGAGTCCTATATTTGGAGATCAAATTTTTTTGTTTAGCTCTGGTTTTTTCATCAGAAATAAATGGAATTCACCTATTTCATTGAATGTCCATCTTCTTCCCTGGAAGAAAATGCTCACTTTAGGTGGGTAATTTATTCATGGTTACATTCCAAGTTCCTTCACCTTTCAGAATATTAGATTCCAGGCCCTCCAGTCCTTTAATGTGGATGCTGCTAGATCCTGAGTAATCTTTATTATGGCTCCTTGATATTTGAATTTGAATATATATAGTTTTTCCCTGACTATTTGTAGTATTTTTTCCTTGATCTGATAGTTCTAGAATTTAGCCACAATATTCCTTGGAGTTTTAATTTTGGGATCTCTTTCAGTAGGTGATCGATGAATTCTTTCAATGGTTATTTTACCTTCTGATGCTATGACATCTGAGCAGTTCTCTTTGATGATTTTCTGCAAAATAGTATCTAGGCTCTTTTTTTCATCATGATTTTCAGGGAGTCCTATAATCCTTAGATTATCTCTTTTCGATCTATTTTCCTGGTCTTTTGTTTTCCCAAGTAGGTATTTAACATTTTTTCTATTTTTTTCATTTTTTTTGGTTTTGCTTGACTGATTCTTGATGTTTCCTTGAGTCATTCATTTCCATTTGTTCAGTTCTAATTTTTAATGAATTATTTTCTTCATTTACTTTTTATTTCTTTTTATATTTGTCCAATTGAGTTTTTAAATGAGTTGTCTTGTTCTGTAGAATTTTTTTTTCATTTTACCAATTTTATTTTTTAAGGAGTTATTTTCTTTTTCCATTTCACAAATTATGTTTTCCTGGGAGTTGTTTAGTTTTTCCAATTCACACATTCTGTTTTTTCAGGGAGTTGTTTTCTTTTTCCATCCTGTCTTTTAATGAGTTATATGCTTTATCCAGACCCTCTTACAAGGTTTTCCTTTCCTTTCCCCATTCTTCTTCTAGCTCTCTTTCAAGATCCCTTTCAATTTCTTCTTGAGAGCCTTGTATGTGAGGACCAGGTCATATCCCCTTTTGAGGTTTCATCTAGAGAGAATCTGTTTTTAGTCTCCTCAGGGTTTGAAATCTGCTCTCTTTGACTATAGAAGCTATCTATACTTGGAGCCTGCTTTGCCTTTTTACTCATTTTAACAAAACAAAACAAAACAAAACAAATCCCGCTGTTTTTAGGCAATGCTTCCAAGCTTCCTCAACAGACAACTGGAAGTGGCAGCAAAGCAGCAGCAGAAAGGCAGCAGCTGTGCTGGAATCAGTGGCTGTGCTGGGATCAGTGACTGTGCTGGAATCACACTGAGTCACTCCCAGTATTGGGGGATGTTGCCAAATACTGTGAGAAGTCTCATTATTTTACAAACTAAAGATAATAATCTAATTTTCCTTATCAGTGATTTTAAACCTGCTTCTAATGGAATATCTTATGTCCCAAGTCTCACTATTTCACAAGCTTTAGGTATTCTAATTTTCTTCATCCATAGAACATATACTTAAATATGACTCTTAAATATTGAAGAAGAGATCACAAAAAGAAATCCAATTTCATCTTCATTATATCAAATATCACAGGCTTTTAAAGTTGGAAAAGAATGTCGGTAGTCATCACTTATCTTAATACCCTACTGTCTATAACATATTCAATATTTAACTACCTAGACTCTGCTCAAACCTTTTCAATGATGTGAGAATCTAATTTTACATACCTCTAATTGTTATCTTTATTGAGTTCAAATATGCATACTTTTAACTTCTAGCCCCATGCTCTAAAGCAAAATAGAATGAGTTTAATGCCTTTTTATTTATCTTTAAACTCATCTTATTATTGGACTTCACTGACTCTGGAAGAGAGTGAGGCTCACTGCTTTATACAACTCTACCTCAGTTGAATCCAATTCATGTGCAAATCAAGATATTCCCCATGATATTACTGGTCTTCAAAAGTGATGTATGAAAAACAGCAACATAGCTGAATACAAGTAGCATATGCTTCTTGCTGGGAATATAAGGAGAAGCAAAAGACAGGATTGCTCTCAAGAAGTTTGCAATCAAGTGAGATTAAAAAAATACAAATATGTATAAACAAGCTATAAACAGGATAAATAGGAAATAATTAAAAATTTTGAAGAATTTCACTAGAATTAAGAGGCGTTAGGAAAGGCTTCACATG